>NC_140972.1:71177655-71300155 GCF_056783735.1 Eptatretus burgeri | reverse complement strand
AAGGTCAACCAGCACAATGTGTGAGGATGTGGGGCTCTGAGAACTCCCACATGGTCTTTGAACATGTCTGTAACAGTCCAAATGTCAATGTCTGATGTAGTCTTCTCCATGACTACTTGGTGGGTCCGTTTTTCTTTGCAGAGGATACAGTGACCTCAACATCAACAATTTACATCAACAACCTCGAAGGATTCGCCTTCCCACAGATTGAAGACCTACAACCCGATATCATTTTTCAACAGGATGGCGCTCTCCGTCATTGGACCTTAGTCGTTTGCGCCGTCCTGAATGAAAAAATTCCAGGTTGCTAGATTGGCTGAGACGGACCAACTGCCTAGCCCCCACGAACATCAGACCTAACCCCTCTTAATTTTTTTTTCTGTGCTGATTTGTCAAAGATGTTGTCCACAACACCAAGGTGGCAAACCTACACGATTTTCGTTCTCGGATCACAGCTGCATGCGCACTGGTGGACGCAAACATGCTGAGCCGAACATGGCAAGAACTGGTGTACAGACTTGATACCCTGTGCACGACAAATGGAGCTCACATTGAAGTGTATTGCTGGTGTGCACAAAACCTTATGAGTTTCTGTATCGTATAAACCAAAAGGTATCGTTGTATCATTCGTGGTTCAAATTTATTAACAAACAAAGTGGTCCAAGTCTTTTTGGAACACCCTGTATTCATTGTCAGTCAAAACAGATTAGATCTGTGACTTGCTACAGGTACCATGTAAACCTGTACTGACCTGTTTCATGGTTGGGTTGTCGGAGACTAATCCGTGTACCCCAACAGGTTTTCTGGTGGGGAGGGTATATAGATATGGACACCCAGCAGGATTAAAAACAAAACTTGTCAAAGGGTGGAAGGGCTCCTTGGGAGCCAACGGTCATCCATATCTAGTGCCCAACTGTGTCTGTGGAGATACTCCTGCAGTTGGGTTACTTAATTTTTTTAGGAGGGTGGTGGCAGGATTTGCACTCCAGCCACCGCAAAAACAATTCATTCCATAAAACCCACAAATGTAAGGAAATCTGAAAACCCACTTCGTGGGAGTACCTCCTGTGCTGCCATCCTCTGCAGGGAAGCTCATCAGATGATGGGATTGGGGTAAAGCGTTCGGGACCCCAATTCCTTGATGAAAGGAGGAAAACCACAAGGTAAACCTCAAGGGTCAGAATGCGGTGGTGTGTGGCGGAGTGCTGCTGAGGTGTCATCCACCAGACGGGTAGTCCGTTCAGATGGGTGCCTGGAATGTTCATTCTCGAGGAGAGGATGATCACCTGTCTCTGTTATCATCTGAGCTCAAGCGTTCAAACCTCAGAGAGTGCTGTAATACTGATGTTCTGAGACCGGATTGCGGTGAGATCATGGTGGGTGGTTACACCTACTATTGGTCTGGTCGCTCTGATAGTTACCATGCCCAAGGAGTTGCTCTAGCTGTGTCCTAGTACAGACAAAATGTCCGATGACCTCCCACAAATTGCAACAAAAGCAAACTCAACAGATTTTCATTCCTGGATATGTCCTCAGTGACAGAAAAAAAAGTCCTAAGGGATCTTCCGGGGGGGGGGGGAAGTCCTGAAATCATGGAAATCCAATATGGCCACCACCCGGCTTTGGGGAAAATGAGAAAATTGTAAAGATTGATATTTTAAGATGTAAATATATGTTTTTCTGCATTCTAATTGTTTCTCGTTATGGTCAGTATATTGATATACAAGAATAATTATAAAAAAGTGAAATATTTTGAGGGTAAAATAAAAAAATTATAGCTTTTTTTGTCCAAAAATGTCAATTTTTTGTCCCGAAAAAGAAAATATTTACCTGTTACTGATTTTGGCTCCTGGACAAAAAAAAAAAAAGAAACGTTGAAGACACAAGATGAAATCAAGTATTCGGCAATACAATATAATTATGTAAATCATTGAAACATGACAAAATTCACAATTCCACTCGGGGCAATCACATCTGCCTGACGAAGGTTTCTAAATGAAAATGAAAATTCGCATTAAACTCAGAAACTACATCCATTATAAACTTACTATACATGTTGACAAAAATTAAGCGTATTAAAGTTAGAACTCGACAATGTCGTCATCATCCTCATCATTGTCACATGGAGTGTTTGCGCAGCCAGAGCCCCTGCAGTTTCCACAAGCTGTATGGAGTGCACTCAATGTTGTGCTTCTTGCATGTGCATCTCATGGTGCTACGTTCAGCCTGGCAGTTGCACCTAATGACACGTAACATCTTTTCAGGAGCTGGAGCTATTGATGTCTGAAGTGGCACAAAACCCTCATCACACTTCTGCCAACCCCAGTCTGTCGGAAGAAGTTCATCTGCACATTCCTTCCATTCTTGGACTTGCAGATACACGCGCAGGCTGTGATACTTTGCTGCTTCTGATGTTGGTGGTAACGTCTGTGGTTGCACGTGAGAGGAGCTCCAAGCCACCTTGTCCCAGTACCGCTGATACCGGAGGGTTTCCAGGGTGTCAGTTGACTTTCCGTTGTAGATTATCACCAATGTTTTTTCTCCTGCATCTGCCACATCACATACGGAAGCTGGATATGTATCAAAAACCTTGGCCTGCTCACAGAATGTGTTGTTTGCTTTGAACTTTTTGAGGGAAGCTCCCTTTCCAATCCCATGAAGACGAGATGTCGTGTCGCACCCAAGAACTGCATGTAGAAACAGTATGTGCTTGCCTATGTCTGTACCAATCATTTTCTTTGTAGCCTTGATGTTCCAGATGCGAGGCTTCTTTGTGTTCTTCTTTGGCTCGGGACAAAAGAAGAGGTCATGGGATTCTAAGCTTGCATGGTAGCATAGGAGGACGAGGAGGTCTGTATCATCACCAACTAACACAGTGTTGGTGAGAGTAGCAGACTGCACGGCCTTCAGTACAATCAGGAGATCAGCATCCCCTGAGGCATGGTGTGTCTCAGTTCTTCTTCTGAAGCTCTTCGCTCAACATAGAAATGAATTGCTGTTTATTCTGCCGATTGGCAAGAAACTGTTCCTTCTTCATTGTGAGACGCATGTCAGCTGTAAATGTCACAGTAGTGCCAGCATTCCCTTTAGACCGTCTCTGGTGTGTCATGTCCTTCGTGTTGGTACTCTCATAAACATCAAACACAACTATGGCATCTCCGTACTTCTTCGTTACATAATCAGTGTACTGGTGGCATATGTCTCTGTATGTAGATCCACGAGACCATGGAATGCGTTGAACAAGTGCCCCGCCATCCAAAACATACTGTTGCCCATCATTGGGGATATCGGCTGGGACATCGGATCCACGAAGATCCCAGATGGCATCAGCAAAGACTGGCTTGTGTGCTTCTCGGAGCTGAAGAGAGGAATCAAAGAGGGCTGGTGGATAGCTGCACAGTTCATATTTGAAGGCCGACTCCAGTTCTTCTGCTGTCTGTGCAACAGTGATCAGTCTCTGGAAGAGGAGTTGTGGGTCAACCTGGACTTGCTCTCCATCAATCTTGACGGATGACTTCATGCCGATGGTGACAACTTGGTCTTTCCTCTGAAATATGTACTCGGCAGGTGTTTTCCCATCCATAAATTTCAATATTTTGGCTCCTACAGCATGTGCTGTATCGACGTTGACGGTGGGGTGTGCATGAACTCCAGTGGCAATGTTCCTCAGATGTGGATCACGACTGAACGGATTCCGTTCCTGTAAATACTGAAGAGCTGATAGTGTGTCCTTCCATCCCGAGATTGTCTTGCCTTGGTCATGTCCTTCTTCTGCTCTCGAGTGTTGTAGTTCACACCTGTGAGCTCCTGCATTGCCTGGTTTATTTCTGCACCGGCAGGCATTGATAGTAGCCATACCAGCCGTTGTTGCTCTATCATTCCTCGCCCTCGTGTGAGCCCCCGCTGGTCTTCAAACTTCTCATCAGAACTTGTTCAGTGATTAGGTCAGATGAAAGACCTGCCCACAGGCGATCACTTCGTCGAACTACATGGAACCCCTCATCAAAACGTTGTTGGACATTGGGATGTTGAGTTTTGTGGTTGGACATCTGCTGCAGATATATCCTCGCAGATTTGGCATACAGGTTGTGGCCCGAGGCTGCCAGGTAAGGCAGCATTTCCTGGATGGCCTGTAGATGTAGTGCCCAGTTCCCAGTGCGCTCTGTCCGGATGTATTTGCGTAGAATGTCGAGCATGTCCATATACTGAACTCAGAGCGCTGGAGTTCTAGAAGCTATATTTGCAGACTCGGCATGCTTCTGAAGGTGGTCTTTGCTTCGTTTCAAGACGTCAGACTTGCATACTTCTTCCACAGACAGTGTCCCAGCCATCAGCTTCTCATAGAGGGTACAAGCTTCGTTGAAGTCTGGATTATTGCTTAGATCTGTATGCAGGTCATGTAGCGGCCTTGCAGCTGCTTCGGCTAAGTCCGGATCTTCATTCCCATTGCAGTCTGATGTTTCAGCTCGGCATGGTAGAGGCGCATTGAGCACATTTGTCAACAGCAAGGCATTGAGGGCTGCATCAACAATTAGGTGTGCGCGAACTGCGCGGGCAATGGACTTGCCACTAAACATATGAATCACTGCATTGGGGGCATATATCAACTCCATCAGTTCTTGAAGCCCGGATGACACCATGAGGTGTCCAATACATCCGAGGAAACTCATCTCTGTGTGGAAGCCGCCCAAGCGTAGGACGATCCCTTTCAGATCACTTCCCATAGGCTCCGAGTTGATGATCATGAGGGCCTTCCCCCAGAGGGGCTGATCTAAGGTGATTACTGGAGTGACACCGTGGCGTCGTGCATGTTCACTGACAAACATCAGGGTCGAGTATATGCATGTGCTGTCAATATTGCATGTGCTAACAAATTAATATTGTGTGTTAATTCTTTCACCAGAGGATAGTACTAATGTCCCTGTATCTGGAAATATATAGTATGTATGCCTGGGGAGACATATGTTCTTATATGAACAAACTTTCTCAAGTCAAAATATCTTTTTAGGGACAAAAAAATTGACATTTTTGGACAAAAAAGCTATAATTTTTTATTTTACCCTCAATACATTTCACTTTTTTGTAATTATTCTTGTATATCAATATACTGACCAAAACTAGAAACAATTAGAATGCAGAAAAACATATATTTACATTTTAAAATATCAATCTTTACAATTTTCTCATTTTCCCCGAAGCAGGGTGGCGGCCATATTGGATTTCCATGATTTCAGGACTTTCCTCCCAGAGGATCCCTTAGGACTTTTTTTCTGTCACTGAGGACATATCCAGGAATCAAAATCTGAGTTTGCTTTTGTTACAATTTGTGGAAGGTTGACCAAATATTTCTGCTAAAATGCTTGTACTATCCAATAAGCTCCAATGATAATTGAGGTAACAGGTCAACAAGCAGATTATGAGATGAAGGATTCGTCACTTCTTGGGAGTCATTTCCCTGGTCTCTGGATATGCACCGAATGAGGCGAGTGATCTCACCGCGAAGGACGCATTCTATGCCACGCTCGAGTTTGTGGTTGATCAGTGTGCCAGGCAAGACACTCTTGTAGTGTTGAGGGATTTCAATGCATCGACTGGAACTGATAGGGATGGCTATGAGACATGTGTTGGTCTCCATTGGTCTGGAACTGTATACCAGAATAACACTAAGTTCCTTGACTTTGCAATTTGTCATGGACAGGGTAGCTGGTTCATGGTTTCAGCGCCCACAAGCTCATCGGTGTACTTGGTATTCCAACGCCAGTTGTGTGGCAAAGGAAATTGACCAAGTGCTCTTGATGGTTGCTGGAGGATGATCCAGAACTGCTGGGTAGACCGGAGTTCCTCTATACCTACCACAGACTTGTTGTAGCAATTCTGATGTTGCAGCTTAAATCTGGGAGAATGGTACCATCCCAGCCAAGGCTACATGTTGGCAAGCTCAAGGATGAGAGGGCAGCTGAGGAGTTTGCAAACAGGCTGAGTGTAGAATTGGGGGGTCTGGGTGTTTTGGGGAATCCTGAAGAGTTGTGGAGCGCCTTCAAGACAACTGTCCTTGATGTTGCCGGTGGATGTCTTGGATCTCACCATAGGGCAAAGAAGAATTTTGTCTCTCAAGGGACACTGGATACCATTGACCAGAGTTGCAGGGCCAGGCTGAATGGCAGAGCTGAGCTGTTCAGGGAGCTGAGGAGTAAAACTGTACGTGCGCTAAGGGTGGACAAGGAGGCCGATGTGTGAGAAATCTGTGAGGGGGTAGAGCATCACTTGTGGCCAGGTGATTGTCATCCTGCTGACAGGGGAATTTTTTGCATTGCATTCCTCCAAGCCCATCCCTCATTGTACTGCAGTTGGAGCAGAGGGCGGTGGCTTCTTGAGAGAGGAGTCCAAAGTGAAAGCCTGCTGGGCCGGTTACTTTGAGCGGTTGTACGAGGCTGATCCACCATCTGTCCAGTTGGATGTCAGAGGTGTTACTAGCCCTATTGCTGACCCTCCAATCAACTATGATCCACCTTAGTTTGTGGAAATACTGGCTGTGGTGAAATGGGGAAAAGCTCCTGGGATCTGTTGCATCCATGCTGAGCTTCCAAGGCTGGTGGAAATGCTGTACTCATGTCATTGCATGCAAGTTCTGTGCTCTTACTGGAACACAGGCATCATCCCCACTGACTGGAAGAGTGGCCTTGTTGTCCCTCTCTTGAATGGGAATGGTGATCGCCAGGACTGTATCAATTACCGAGGGGTGATGCTGCTCTCAGTGCCGGGCAAGGTCTTTGCTCGGATAATTGTTGATAGGGTTCGCCACCATCTTCTTGAGCACCAACATCTAGAACAGACAGGCTTTACATCAAAGAGGTCAACGATTGACCGTATCCTTTCTCTTCAGGGCGTCACCGAACGCAGACGAGAGTTTCAGCAGGGGCTGCTTGCAGCCTGTGTTGATCTCTGCAAATCATTTGATTCAGTGAATGGGGATGCCCTCTGTTGGATTCTTCGTCTTTGTGGGGTGCCACCAAAACTGATCGATCTGATGTCTGAACTCTACTCTGGTACTGAGAGTGCTGCGAAGTGTGGTGGTACCATCTCTGACTTATTTCCAGTTGTTACTGGAGTTCGTCAGGGGTGTGTCCTGGCCCCCACACTTTTCAGCACTTGTATGGACTGGATTTTAGGGAGGATGTCGGAGAGATCAAGCTGCGGTGCATCGTTTGGGAATGTCAAGATCTCGGACCTTGATTTTGCAGATGATGCAGTCATCTTTGCGGAGACTTTAGACATCCTTTTGGGGGCCCTTGAGGTGCTGAATGAGGAGTCGGATCCGCTGGGATTACGGGTTTCTTGGGTCAAAACTAAGATCCAGGCTTTCAGTGACATCTTGGATGCTGCTGTCCTGTCTGTGTCTGTTTGTGGCAAGGATGTTGAGGTCGTGGAGAGATTCACTTACCTTGGCAGTGATATTCATGTCTCTGCTAGCTGCGAGTCAGAGGTCAATAGACGTCTGGGTCGGGCCTGGGGAGTCATGGATTCACTGGATCATGGGGTGTGGCGCTGCCGGTACCTGTGCGGTAGGACGAAAGTCCGAGTCTTCAGGTCCTTGGTACTTCCAGTCTTGCTCTATGGATGCGAGACTTGGACTCTGACGACGGATCTGAGACGGAGACTTAATTCCTTTGGTACCAGGTCTCTTCAGAGAATCCTTGGCTATCGCTGGTCGGATTTTGTGTCCAACGAGTGGTTGCTGAGAGAGACTCAGATGAGATTTGTTACCTGCATAGTCTGTGAGCGTCAGTTGCGGCTGTATGGACATGTGGCTCGTTTTCCTGATGCTGATCCTGCTCACCAGATTCTCTCAGCGAGGGAGTCTCATGAGTGGAGGAGGCCAGTGGGCCGACCATGTGCCTCGTGGTTGCAGCAGGTTGACCATCATCTCAAGGAGATGGGGATGGGCCTGGCATCTGCCTGGGGAATGGCCAGACGGAGGCCCCTAGAGTACCGGCGGAAAGTGGACGCAGCGACGCGCTGTTCTGGCACATGCTCCCATACCTGACCTGATAGTTGAACCTATACCCATTAGAGTATCAATTATCCCATCTCTTTTATTTCTAAATTGATGTCCACCCCTTTGTCTCTTAGGTTTATAGTATCCTCCACCAAGATGCATACCTTCACCCTTGTAGTATGGGCAAAGGAACATCCCATCCCCTGTAATTATTTAATATTTTCCCAACTTGTGTTTCCTCACAATAACCATTGTATTTATTTGTTGGAAAACTTCACATAGGTGAATTCTGATGGATATAATTTCTCCATTATAAGAAATCGTACGATTATCTTGGTCCGTTGTCTTAAAATTTACTCTGTATATGTTTTTTCCTGACACAGGGAGATAAACCAGATTTTTTGGTTCCATATTGAATTTATAACCAATTGGGGTTGAGTATGCACTGAATGAAAATATTGTATTTGTTTTTATTCCATCATTATAAGCACCATCAATCAAATCACAGTGAATTAATACCGAGTTTATTCCTGAGGATATTTGAATGACATTATCACTGTAAAACATCCCATTTGTTTCAATCCTTTTTGAGGAGAAACCCAATAACTCTCTAAATGAATTATCAATTGTGAAATCAATCTTGTAGTTATGTTTAAGTTTAATTCTTGATTTTGAAGTATGTTTTTTTTAATATCTATGACAAAATTTTTTGGTTCATCAGGCTCGAATTTCGGTTGATATTTAAGAAATCTCGTATGCTCCGGAGGAAACTGTTATAGTTTTGTAACTGCTTCCCGGATTATATTAAACTTCTCATTTTTCTCTGTGATATTAAAAACAGATCCCTGCAACTACAGACCAATCATCCTTCTCCCAATTATCAGCAAGGTGATGGAATCCATCATCGTTTCAGACATTAAATCCTTCCTCTTCTCCAATGGCTTGATTTCCGATCATCAATTTTGTTTCAGACCAGGTCACTCTACCCTGGATATGTTGCTTCTGCTCTCCCAACAATGGATGGAGGTCCTCAATGTCAGACAGGAAATCTGAGACGTATCCCTGGACATATCACGTGCTTTTGATATGGTCTGGCACCCTGCTCTGCTCACCAAACTCTCTTCCTATGGTATCCAAGGCCATCTCCACTCATGGCTCGCAGACTTCCTCTCCTGTCGCAGTCACCGTGTGGCCCTAAATGGAGTTCTTTCATCCCCTCTTCCTGTCCAGGCTGGAGTTCCTCAAGGTACTGTTCTGGGCCCTGTTATTTTTCTGGTTTTCATCAATGATCTCTCCGACTCTGGAAAATCCTCTTTATCTCTTTGCTGATGACTCCACCCTCTGCCGTACCATCGGTCATCCCTCAGACCGGCAAGCAGCAGCTTCTTCGCTCACTGCAGATCTGGATAAAATCACAAACTGGTCCAACACATGGAACATGTCTTTCAATCTGGATAAATCTCACTCTCTCACTATGTCTCTCCGAAAGGACCGTTTAGAAACCCCCCCCCCCCAACCACTTTCTCAACAATCCTCTGGAAGAAGTCCTTTCTTTCAAGCTTTTGGGTCTCACTATCTCCCATGACCTTTCCTGGGAAAGCCACATTTCAAACCTCGCCTCCAAAGCCAGTCGCCGACTGAGAATCCTCCATCGTGCAAAGTACTTCCTCGGCCCACCTGAGCTCCTGACCACTTACAAAGCTTTCGTCCGCAGCCTGATGGAGTACTGCTCTTCACTCTGGGCTGGTGCTCCTGCATCCCACCTTTCTCGGCTTCACGCTGTGAAAACCAGGGCATTTTGGATCATTGGCATCTCCCGAAATGAGGCTGAGTCTTTGGGCCTCTCACTCTCTCACCGCAGGCAGGTCGGTGGTCTTTCTGTCTTCGACCGTCTCCTCTCCGGTCTCGCCCCCTGCCCCCCTGCTCTGTCTGCGTTTTGTCCTCACCACATTTCCGCAGGGCGCCCAAGGTCCGCCAACAACCCCCTTCTGGTAATACTACCCAAATCACGAAGTACTGCTCACCTTCACTCTTACATTCCTCTCTTTCCCCGCCTTTAGAATAAACTCCCTCACTCTATTCAATCCCATTCTTCCCTCCAGGCCTTCAAAACAGCTGTTCACCACCACCTCTTATCATCCCCCATACAAATCCTCGATCTTTTCTTCCCCCGATAATCCACCCAAGCCCACCTCTTAAAATTCCCTGCTTTCCTTCCTGAAAGTCCCTGTAATGTCCATCTTTTATTCCCCATGTTCCCTGCCCCATCTCTCTGTTCCCCACTGTTTTGTCCCTCTCACTCCCGCCCCTCTTGTCTCATGCCCCCCCCCCCTTGCTGTGCGTTGTGTGTTACCTCTCACATGAGCTTCGACAAAGTGTACAAAAAAAGGTATTATAAGTTTCCAGTGACAGTAAAGTGCCTCATATTCTTTTGTTGTGTCAAGTTGTAGTGGGTATGGGAATGAAGATGTGTGATCACTCTTTGTGAAATTAAAACTAAGGATTGTGCTTCTCATTTATAAGTTTTAAAATGTTTTTATATTCTGAAACATTTATAAGTTTTTATTTTCGAAAACACCACACTTGTTAAATAGTCTTGAAAAGAAGATAAAACAAATCATTTGTCTTCCACCATTCAGTGGCAGTAATTCTACCATTATCTTATCTATAAATATATATCTTCTTCTTTCGGCTGCTCCCGTTAGGGGTCGCCACAGCGGATCATCCGTTATGATCCGCATAATGATTTGGCACAGGTTTTACGCCGGATGCCCTTCCTGATGCAACCCTGGTCGCCTCTTACGACACAGGGATCTTATATATATATATATATATATATATATATATATATATATATATATATATATATATATATATATATATATATATATATATATATATATATATATATACTTCTTTATCATCTTTCAACAATAAAAAATAATTCTCATTTGCATCTACAATTGATGATATTTTTCCATTTTCATCGTGAGAGAGAATTAAACTCATTTAACATGGGACAAAATATCTTTGTCTTGACATTTATTAATTATTTTCATGTTCATTAACTGGTCTAAAATGGCTGATGCTTCATTAAAACAATTATTTCCAGCCTTCTTACTACCTAACAACAATAACAGTCTATTAACTAATTGTGATGGGTCATTTGGAAGAATACTAACACCGGAACCAAGCCCACTTAAAGCCTCAATAATGTTTCTCCTTTTCCTTCTTCCTTCCTTTACTGGCAACAGAAACTACATAATCAAGCAAGTTTAGCAATCTATATATACTCTATCATCCTCATTTTTTATATTCAATGGTTTCGCAAAATAACTTGATTCACCCTTTACAGTTGAACATTGTCTTCCATCTTTTGTAAGAAGAAACATTAATCTCGGAGTTAAGTATCAATACCTTTTCTTTCACAAGACGAAATATTGCTGGTTGTTCTGTTGGAATGAGTCCTGCTATGGTTTTTGAATCTGTTGAATATTCATTGTTTTGGAGAGCATTTACAACATAATCAGGGGGTTGATTTATCTCTTCCAGTTGTTGAAATAATCCTTCATCATCATATTATATTTTTCCTATATTCTCTCGTTCTTCCTCCATCATTTGACTAAATATTTTATTATTTGAAGTTTTTTAGGGGTGTATTCTATCCTAGGAACTGTAGACAATTGTGAAAGAGTTTTTAAAAGTGTTTTAAAAAAATTATCTTGTGTTTTTTTTCAAATACTTCTTCACCCATTAGTTTCTGTCTGCATTTCTTGTTTTTGTCTTCCTGTTGTTTTACAACTTTTGAAATCAACTCTTGATGTTCCTTAAATCTTCTTGCTCATTCTTTCGCATCCATTTATTTATTGGAAAATATCATTTAATGAATTGTAAAGGTCAATAGGGAAATTATCCTTTTCTTCATCATTAGAGTAGATGTGTTCAAATAAATTATTTTCTTTAAATATTTCATCAAATTCTTTATTAGAATTAATACGAGTTGTAATTTCTTCTTCACTTATACTTGTATCTCTGCTTTTCATATGTTTGCGTTGAGTTTCTTCATCAACATCAAAACCGAATGGTAAAATCTTAACTCCATTACCACTCAGATGTTTAATAATTTGTCTCATTCCTTCTGGATTATTTTCTAATAACCCAAGACCACCAGATTTTAGTTTATTTAACTCACTCTTACAATGTGAATATTTGTTGTACCAAGAGAGATCTCAAATATTTGTCCTTCGTTCCTCTACTGAAATGTAGTCATAACCTTCACCTTCTACTTCTCCTGGTTGCATTACTCTGGTTGTTATAGATACAATACGTATCACGGTGTTTTTTTGAAAAACATGTAATCTTTTCATTTTCACTATTGAAGATCCTCGATTTACGAAAGTTTTCCCCAGAAGCAGATTTACCCACAAGATTGATAATGAGAATCATTTTTGGATGTCATTGTCTATAAAATAAAAATATATCCCTCATTATCTGCTCATGTTTCACAACAATGTATTTATATTTTCCATTTTTTTTTTTCATATATTCATCAAATTATTTTTACTACATAATGTAGAACAATTATCTCTCCAAAAATTATTTATATCGATTGAATTTAACTTGAATATTAGCATTATTTCTTATCGAGTGACGAGGGAGTTGAAAGTATGCTTGACTAAGATATATACAATTACAAGAAGAATGCCTCCCTCTTGTGTAATAACTATCCATAACCGTTTGGTTTCTCTCATTAACACAATCATCAAAGATAATGAGATTCCTTTTTGATTTATCGAAATATTGGGGTGAAGGTATATCATCCGTATTATCACTAAGAATACAAGTTATAAGTTTTGATTTCTTTTTATATTTCTGTGTATTACAAAATAGTTGAATTATATCTTCAATGTTATAATAATTTAGTTTGTTTTTAAGTTTAAATAAACCAATTATTTCTTATTTTTGAAGGCCAGCATTAAAACCTTGTGAGAGTAGTTGATGCTCAGGTTGAAAACTTGACTTTGTGAAAATTATTAAATTATCAAAATCTTAAAAGATGGGAGTAAGGAGCATCGTCAAAAGCAGGCAGGTTTTTCCACATCCACTTGAACCAACTATGAGACATCTTAATGAATTTGGAAGATTTTTATGGTTGTTAAATTTTATCTTATTTTCCCAAATGGGTAAAAAAAAAATTCATTTATATGTTTAGAAAATCAATTATTTAAACTTTTATTGGCTTTTTTTTTTTAGAAACTCTATGTTTTATCCTGAGTTCAGGTTTAATTTCAAGAGAATCCATTATTTTATTTACATAATATCTTGTGTTGACATTTCCCTGAAAATAGTAATCAATAATATACATCATCAATCCATGAAACATGAAACTTTAGTTTTCAAATTCAGAGTTTGGAGCGATTTCATGCATTACATGAGCCGATTTTCCACGATCTACATTCACGGACTAATTCAAGTACATCATTGAAATAGTATTTTGCTTTTTGGGATCGGATATCGTCCGGACTCAAGTGTCGAAAGTGTTGGTCCGAGAATAGTTTATGGTAAATAAATAAATGGACATGGTGTATCAGTCATGGAATCGTTTAAGGTAAATAAATAAATAATTGGACGTGGTGTGTCAGTCATGGAATCGTTTATGGTAAATAAATAAATAATTGGACGTGGTGTGTCAGTCCTGGAATTGTTTAAGGTAAATCTATACTAATAAAAGGGTGTGTCTGTCTGTCTGTCTCTAGATATGGGGTTTCAGAATGTGGAATGGAGTCTTCCCAGGGTGGGCTCAAAGTATCCACCATCATTACGGTAAGGGGGCACGATGCATGGACCAAGCTGAAGTTGTTTTTGTATATGTGGGCTTCAGAAGGTGGAACGGATCTCTCCCAGGTCTTGAAGTATTCACTGTTGTGTGTGTGTGTGTGTTTTGGTTGTTGGTTATTATCTCCACATGCGGGTTTCAGAAGGTGTGTGTGTGTGTGTGTGTGTGTGTGTGTGTGTGTGTGTGTGTGTGTGTGTCACTCACTCACATGCATCCCTCCCTCCCACAGTGAATAGCAACGTTTGGTGAGGTGTCGCTCTCCCCACCTGGCCCTTAACTCCCTCTTTCCCTACACCTTTCCCCTCTCACCCTATACCTGCCTCCTCTCTCTTTCCCTCACCCCCCCACCCCCCATACAGAAACACACAAGCACTTTATTGACCCGTCAGTGAAGCGGCGGATTGCATTTGCTCGAAAATACATAAAACTGTCATTGAAATATTCAAACTGTAATCAATAACCGATTTTAACATGCCGCACTGCGTATCTTAACAACCACCATTAAATTACATTAATGCTTATGCATGTATTTTATTAAATTAATTAATTACTTTTTTTAAAAAAATCTAAATACCATAGATATATGTGTGTTTCATCAGTAATGTTAATTAAATAATGTACCTCACTAAAATAATTAATTAATTATAATTACATCAAATGCAATGCAATAGGAACTTGTTTCCATGAAAACCACCCAAACTTAAATCGAAGGTGACGATGGAGTTTATAGACATTCTCACAAGACCTGATCAAACAATCGAGAGAAACTGGAGGGCAGACCTTGCTCATATCGATGATATCGCCATTCATGGACTGACTCTTGGTGTGTACATGAAGTGGACAGTTTGGGTGTTGATGAAGATACATGACATGAGGTTCACTTAATTGCATTTTCCAAAGGTCCGTGATTGTTGATGTCCCTCTTCACCCCTGCTCTCTGCCGCTGTCCCTCTCCCCCATCGTTCCCATTGACTAGATGTCTTGCCTTTGTGGTGTGGGTGGAGAATGGGCACCATGGGATTGGTATTGTGGAAGATGGGTGTGCTTGTGGATTGGATGATTTGAGAAGGGTGTGGACATGGACCAGGCATGATGGGCCTATCGGTTGTCTCATGTGTCAGCATTTCTTTGTACGATATAGATATATATATATATATATATATATATATATATATATATATATATATATATATATATATATTCTGTACTTGCACAGGACGGCACTGGCACTGGTCGGATTTCGGCTAAATAATTAAATATGTTTCAAATGGTGGGATGTAATATGTTTACCGATGTGGTTGCGTAAATTCGAGACATGGCTCTCTGGGTACCGCTTGATGGCGACGTAACCCCATTTTAAATCCAGCCATTAATGAGTACTCTGCAAGCAACATGAAAGCAGTGGGGAAATCTGCATTTCATATCCACGTGACGACAAAAGCACACCCACATCACAAGCAGGACACGCCCACCACGTCGCTCATCACAAGCAGGACACGCCCACCACGTCGTTCATCACAAGCAGGACACGCCCACCACGTCGTTCATCACAAGCAGGACACGCCCACGTGGCTTGCAGACTGCCACGTGGAAAGGAAAAGGAAGGAGAGTTCAAAACACTTTTGGAGCCGTTTTTCCGGTGTGATGCCTGGAGTTAAGGGCACCCCAGTTTGAGAGCCATGGTGGAGGATGGGCGAGTGGATTGTGAGGGAGAGACCTGGCGGATGTTGAACGACATCTTGACAGAGCATACCTCTTCTCTTTCACAGATGCTGTCGACCTCTCTTGGGAAGCTGCGAGATATCTATTTGAGTTGTCCGCAGGGCGACGCGGTGCTGGACCAAGAACTCATGGAAATTATTGAGGTGGAGTAATCCCGACAGAATGAACGGTTAACGTGGCTGAAGGTTGAGTGCTGGTAACATGTAACGTCCACCGACTTCCACAGGCTCGGGAGCCACTCTTATACACGCTTCGACATTCTCTGGACACCCTGATGGAGGAGAACGCCACGCTCATGACGGACAATACCGAGCTGAGGGTCGAGAACACCTCGCTGCACAAGAAGCGGCCTCGAGGTGCACGGGTCGTCCTGAAAGCTGACCCGTTGATGGCCTTAACTCCAGTGGAGAACCGTCCGAGACTAAACTTTGACCTGGTATCATCTGTGGACTAAGGGACCGTTGTCATACAGAATGTTGAGAACTGACACACAACGTTGAGGGAAGACATTCTTTGGATGCTTCTTGCCTGCCCTTTTTAGAAGCCCTCAATGCATTTTACTCTCAAGGTCTTAAAACATGCAGTTATCTACCTTTTAAAGAAATATATATATATATATATGCACATTGACAAAGCTTGATAACTACCCCACTTACCCTGTGTTACCCAAAACTTACTTTGTAAGGGTACAGACCTACCTGGGCATGTGATTTACATGATGGAATGTTCCTGAAGTTAGGACATGGAGTCTGGTGACATGCAAGCACACGTTTGGTAGAACGAGCGAACCATGATGCATGTATTGGCGTTGACTTGTAAGATTTCACTTGTTACAAAAATATACCTTTCAACAACAAAAGTTTCCCAGATGTTTATTTATAATTTATTTATCCATTGTGCTGAAATGATCTTGTCATTATGAGTTTGTTGGGATTTGGTTCTGAATTCCACCTGCCGGTTGCATTATGAATGTGGCATGGATCCGCATTGGGGCAGGAATTTGTGATTTGTTTCAGGGTGCCGTGGACGACTCGCCTCCTCTTCGCGAAGGACATCGTGAGATCTTTAACGTCCACGAACGAATGCCGGCAGATGGGGCGCCGAGTCTGACGTCCTTCCGACGGATGGCACACGAGTTGTTGCATCAATTGTCCTGTTAAACACCAGGGTGAGTTTATAGCTGTTTCCAGATTCGAACCGAGGCAAGTGTGCTTAACTCGAGGCTACCCTGCCAGTTGAGGAAAGGTGTTGCGAAACCGTCGAAAGACGATTGCATCACTTACCGACCAAACTGCTCTCTTTGGCCACGTTTCAGTCGACTCCGATGGTGGTGGTGGTGGTGGTGGTGGTGGTGGTGGTGGTGGTGATGGTGGTAGTCGTATGGCAGCTTAGCTGCCGGGGTAGCTATCATTTCCTGAAGCGTGACTGTCGCTGATGCAGTGCCCCTCTACCAGTACACACACTGGAACTGGTACTCATTTCGCCAACCTCGGAAGGATGACAGGCTGAGTCAACCCCCTGGTGTATTAATTCAGCAGCCGACGGGGATTGAACTCAGGACCCTAGGATCCCAAGCCACCACCCTAACCACTGAGCCAACATCAGGCCGACTCCGATGGTGAAAGGAGCTGAGATCTCATTTTATCCCCTGTAAGATCACGCATCGTGGCACCAGATAAGTGACGCTGGAAATTTTCTTCGGTTGATGAATTGTACAACTACAGCGGGCAAACGATTCAACATGTGTATTACATAATTTGAGAAAGTACAATCTGCAACATAATCTAACTTGTGGGTTAGCCAGTTTCAAATTGATTACATCATCACCTTGTGTTGGAGTTCTGTGAGATTTCAACTACATCATGACATGTCTCCAGATGGGTTATACCGAAGAAAGTTCACAGTTTGTTGAATTACATTGAAATGGTCTGAATGTGGAGAGATCATATTCACTAGTAGATGGGGACATCACTTCCCTGAATATAGCGTTGTTGTTCCATTTTCTCCATCACTGCAACTATCCCAAACAACTAATTTTCACAGCGATCCGTCTCATCCTTGCATCATTTGGTACTCACCAAGTCCATCTTTCATTCCTTTGGCTTGCCAAGGAGGAATTCATATGGGTAATCATTACATGGGCAATTGCATCGAGTTTCCTTACGACTGTAGTTGTAAACCGTCTCGGACTGGATTTGAATCCATTCCTCCATTGGGAAGGCAGAACAAATGGAGACATCATTTGATCACCAATTTGCAAAGAACTCTGTTCTATTAACAGCCTGAATAATTTCAGTGTTACATGTACCAATGGGTTAATCATTTGGAGGTGTGATTATGTGTCATTGCTCATATAATACATCCCTATTGTTTTATTCAGAATATGGTCTTTGTTGATTAACCCATTACTGGTATTCTAACGCATGCCAAAGACCCTGCCATCAGCCTTGACCATTTAAACTCCTTAAATTCACCAGCAGAGTACCCACCCTATGGGCGATTGTTGTTCCAAGCGTGCAATACGTTTTTCTGATGAGTCCTATTTGGGCGGTGTATAGGCAACAGACCGCTGCAATTCTTTTTAAAAAAACTATGGAATCAAACGAAATGTGCACAGACACAACTTAAGGCTGCCATCATTAATCTCTCAAAATTTCAGCTTCCTCGTTCAACTCCTCTTGGAGTAGATGATAGATATACATAATACTCCCCCCCTACCCCCCCATTAGATTTCGAACAAAAACGGCACTCCGTCGAGTGCATACCTCCACCAGGCTGAACTGTTTATGCTTTGCATTCCACCGATAGGCCGGATCTGCTGACCTGAACCAAAATCAAATCGGTTTGTTCTCGTCATCTAACCAACTCGTCCACCAAGTTTTATCATCCGTCCAAAACATTTTGAGATATCATGCTACATAATGTTTTGGTCCCATTTCTCAATGGGGAAGGATCAATTATAAAAATTAGAAAATTCTCGTATCCAGATCAGCATCTTCACCAAAATCGAATCAATTCGTCCTTGTCATACACCCAACTTCGTCCAAATCCATGCACAACTTTTTGAGATATCCTGTTTACAGAGACAGGGGTGTAGACATAACATTTGGTCACCTTCAGTGGTGAAGGTAAGTATGTGTGTGTATATATATATATATATATGTGTGTATATATATATATATATATATATGTGTGTATATATATATATATATATATATACACCGTATATATATATATATATACCGTATATATATATATATATATACCGTATATATATATATATACCGTATATATATATATATATATACCGTATATATATATATATATATATATACCGTATATATATATATATATATATATATATATATATATATATATATACCGTATATATATATATATATATATACCGTATATATATATATATATATATATATATATATATATATATATATATACCGTATATATATATATATATATATACCGTATATATATATATATATATATACCGTATATATATATATATATATATATATGTATATATATATATATATATATATACCGTATATATATATATATATATATACCGTATATATATATATATATACCGTATATATATATATATATATACCGTATATATATATATATATATACCGTATATATATATATATATATATATATATATATATATATATATATATATATATATATATATATATATATATATATATATATATATATATATATATATATATATATATATATATATATATATATACCGTATATATATATACCGTATATATATATACCGTATATATATATACCGTATATATATATACCGTATATATATATACCGTAGAAGGTGGTGCAGAACATTCACTTGGAGTTCAATTAAAAAAAATTGTGACCATTCTTCTGAATACTTGAACTGTTTCCTGATGGGTATCATCCTATATGGGAGTCAAAACAGTTGTACACAATGGATCACATTCAGACAGGCTTTTTATCTGATGACGCGAGGACAATGTCTCTTATTAATGAACTCTTGCTGCAAGACTGATGTATCACCATTCAGGAACTCATGACAGAGCCGGCAGTTCCCAAGTTAATAGTGCGTCACATTGTCACAAAGGATCTGAGAATAAGATCTACACCGAACCAGCTTGTACTTGGCATTTTCTGTCAGGATGATGATGATCCATGATTTTCAGAATGCATCATTCCTGGAGAAGAAACCTGATGTCACAAATAACAGCTGCAACTGAAGTGTCATAGAGCAGAATGGGGAGGTTGGACTTCTCTGCATCAAAAAAAATTCCAAGAGTCTTAAGGTGCAGTTGGTCACATTTTCCTTTTCGTGCCACATTTGAATTTCACCAAAATAGAAAGTTTACACAGGATGCAACAGTGAGTTGAGACCCATAGTGCACAAAACGCATCCACCTCTTCTTGACAACATCCTCCTCCTCCTCCTCAGTTGTGTCACATTCAAAATACAATGTCAGCAACCTGTTCAGAGTCCTGGGGTGGGAATTTCTGGCTAGCCCACCATATTCACTGCATTCAAGTTCAAGCACCGCCACTTATTCCCAAAGAATGAAAACCGAGCTTTGGGGAAGATGTTTTTCATCTGCCAGAGAGGTTAACACAGCCACATCCACTGCGCTGAAGACATGAGAAAGAAGTTTTCTTTGCTGGGATCACCAAGTTGGTTGACTGCTGAAGTATAACAAACAGGATTAAGATTTTAAAAACAAAAATTGGATTCAGAGTCGAGGCTCGTAGAGGAGTTAGAGTACAGAACGGATCAGGACGCAACACAACAAAAGAAACAGCAGAAAGAGAAGGAAATGCCAACAGCAGGGTTGAGAGAGAAAATAAACAGACGGACAAATAAACACAAGGAATGCCGGTAAAAGAACGAAAGGGGTGGACAAGATGGATACTTGTACAGAAGCAAAATTTTGGGGTGTGGGGTTTAATGGATGTCAAAATATGATTGGAGATGGTGGTGAACAGCTGTTTTGAAGACCTGGAGGGAAGAATGTGATTGAAGAAAATGTGGAAGTTGGTTCCACAGGTGGGGGGAAAAAAAACAAGAGGAACGAATGAGTGGAGGTGAGCACTGAGCAGTAATTCTGGATTTTGGCAGTTTCACAAGAAGGAGGTTGGTGATAGACCACGTGTGCCCTGCAGACACCTGTTGGGGGGGGGGGGGTGAGGCAAAGCACGGAGAGGGCAGAGGGTGCAACACCAGAAAGGATGCGGAAGAAGACAGACACCATCGACTTGTCGGCAATAGCGAAGTGATAGGCCCATAGGCAGCTTAATCGCCAGAGACAAAATAAAGTGATATGAATAAGGTTTTGTTTACGGTGCTCTATCTTTGAAGTCTGAGATGATACAACCGCTCAGGTGTGACCCTTGTGGTATATTGCATGCTGAGACTTCTCTCTTGGCTGACGCACACAACTGGATTGCAATAGTTGCGAACACATTATATGATCGTGACATTTTGAAGCAGCTTCACCCGTATTGGGCCAAAATCATTACTTAACGTTGAAAATGAATGCCACAGAAATATTTATAGGAATGGCGAGCTCTACACACATCGTATGCTGTCAATATTCCAGAGAATACCAATGGAGGGAGCGGGATGGTTATCATGTCAAAAAAACAACACTCATAAGTCAATTGCATTTGGAAAATACTATTGCAGTATTCTTTTATTGAGAAGAAAATAAAAATAGAAAAAGTCATTTTACGCAAAACATGCTCCATGCCAGTTTTTTTTTTTTTTCCTTTTATCATTTTTACAGCACAATGTCAAAGTGTGCAAAATGCATGCAGAGTAGGTATAAGCATGCATTTGAAGCATTGTACAAGTTCAAAAGTGCCTATTGGGCCTTGTTATGCATCCTATCATCGTTGCTGTAGCATTAACGCAAAGATCATTTGTTTACTGGAAACAGTACAACCAGGCCAATTGCTTGGGCACCAAAGAACCAAACTCCTTCAAACTTTCGATAAGCTCAAGTACAAACTTGAGATTGCAATGCGTCGCTTCAAGGACAGAGATCCACCGTCGCCGTCACATTACTAAGAGTGCGAGTGCCGAAGATATTTTGGAACTTTTTTTTTTTTTTAACCATTCACGAATCGTTCCTCTTCGGTTACACTTGATGGTATACAAATCGTTTCCCCTTTCGTAATGGCAGATCGATTTGGATCAAATGTACCATCGCTAATTGGCAGGTGAAGACCATTTCAAATTAACTTTTATGTAGGTAATATGTGCAGCCTCAGAACTACAGTGGAATAAACTGCCGAGGGCACGCTAAGTCGTTTCGGTTTAAGAAGTTAAGACGTGAGAAGGCGAAGAAAGAAACCGATGAAGTCGTTCATCACATTCTGTCAGGTGAAACGGTTTCATAAGCTGGTGATTTTGAGAAATGCACCAAACAAGTGAGAATGCGCTTTCACAATCCCCCGAAAGATGAAACGAGGAAGGTTTTCTTAAAGGTAGGAAATCACGAACTACTTTGTCGATCTTCATTTACAATACTTTTTAACAGCTGTGTTTTCACGTGAACACAGCTTGTGCATTGCATAGTGCTTGCATTATATACAAAAGATACCTTTGCAAAGCTGACTTACAGTAACAGTAATTGCAGTATTGCACGAAGGCAGTTATAAAAGGCATTCACAAGTAAAAAATAAAGCAATTTTTTTTTCAATAAACCTACGCACTATAGATCCAACAAAGGAAGGCACAAGCAGAATTTGGTATTGAGCACACGGCATGACGAAAGGAACCATGACTTTCCGATGAAAACCACAGGTTAAGATGAACTTGTGCAGATGAACAAACTGGAAGCAGGATCAACTTTGATGTACTGTTTGCATTTAAAATGCTGCGCACTGTATTTGACAGAAATTTTACTTGAGAATATTTATGGTTACACTTTGCTTTAAGAAAGTGTGGCGAACGTCAGGCACCATTAGGTGTGAGGCACCCATGATCATCACTCAAACTCAGGCCTCTCAACTTCCTTCTGTGCAGGTATCTGAAGTCCGTCGTCCATGACGACCATCCAAAAAATCTGGATCAAAGTACAAAATATGATCCGAGTCTGCTCCGATCGATGTTCACATGCTGTGGAACATCCGAGCATCCCGTGTGAAACGGATTGGCAAGTGGATCAATGTTAACGGTGAAAAGGTTCAATAATCCCTTGTAATTTTCCATGTCAAGGAAGAATAACAAAAGATGAACGTTAAGACTCGATGGTACCTGACTTGTGTCACACTATGCGTGTAGAACACGAAGTGTAGAATGAACGGGATGAAATCATAGTTCTTTGTCAGGCCCATCGATTTGTCTTATTTGTAAAGGCCCAAATTGTTCTAAATACTGCCTGACTTTGTACAGTACTTGCAGAAACAAAGCAAGACCTTTCTTTTGAAACTCATATTGTGAAGCACGAACATGTACGCAATAAAATGAATCTTTAAGCAATAACACAAACCTTTTGTTATTGTTTGTAAATCTCACCACCCTCATGATGAATTAGCACAAGCACGCTCGTCGACTTTGCACACTCACATGGAATACAATTGACCAGCGACAAATAAATTTACCATAGCACGCGAACCACGCCAAAATTCAGCAAAATTCAACAAAAGATACAACGAAGGGTGAACTTGAACATATGAGCCGTTGAGATATTCCATTTTGGCGAATGCAAACTGTTGCCTCTCAAAGTTCAAACTTTTTGTGACTTGAAAAGTTTAACCAACCAGACAGCATTTGTTTGATGTTAAACACTATGAACATCTGAACGTTACCACACTTGTATATTCCAAAAAGGAGTTTGGAGTCCCTAAAGTGTGCAATGTGTGAACTACAGTAGAAAGCTGTTGCAGCGCTTGGGCTTGACAGAGCAGCAGTAAAATAAACGAAACCTCACACTGCACCTTTTTTCATCTCAAAAGGCACCGAAATCCCAAGTGCACCTCCTCATATTTAGAGAGTTCCTGTGATATTGCTCAATGATGCTTTCCTGGTGACTTTGGTTCTCTTCAGCGACTGGATATAGCAATCGAATGGGGGAGAGGGACGGGGCACAAAACAAGAAGAATGTGTTAAAGACAAGTTCAAGTTCTGTTGACAATGGAGAGCAATATTCTGCACTTGATTTGTAATCGTATTCCCAAACAGGCAACATATTTGAATGTAATGTATATATTACTAAAACTCTCATCATGTATGTATGTATGTATGTTCCCGAAATACAGCCAAAACGGTACACGATAGCGCAAAAATTTTTGGCCCACCTTACTCACCATTCTCCTGCGGTGTGCAGTATCAAGTTTGGTTCAAATCGGGCAAAGAAAAAAAATTATTAAAAAATCAATTCCCGATTCAGTCAAGTACTCTTCGGGAGAATTTGATCAATGCAAACAACCTCACCAGTATAGTTCGCTGGAGCTTTAAAAATTTTTTTTCTTGAAATGATTTATTTATAAATCTCAAACATTTAGTATAGACAAAGAACGATTTATTTTTAAGCATAAAATAAACATTGCCATTTTGATCTAATACTTCCGTGTTCATTAATTAATAAAATTGTGTTTAGAAGATTACGCACAATAATTTATTTGACTTTCTTTTGTCCGTTTTTTTTTCACATTGACACGCAATATAAAGTTTCGTTCAAATCGGGCAACAAAAAAAAAATTATTAAAAATCAATTCCGGATTCAGTCAACCACTCTTCGGGATTATTTGATCAATGCAAACAACCTCAGCGGTATAATTCGCTGGAGCTATATTTTTTTTTTGAAATGATTTTTTTTTTATCAACCGCTGTCACAATGGGAACCCAACGGGTTCACGGGTCGTCTAGTTAATAATAAACTCTGTACAATACTGTGATGCCACGTATACAAACGGCAGTGTGCCAGATTGCGCATGTGCGTGGTGAAACAGTCTTGAGAAAATATGCATTCTCTTGGAACCTCACCGATGGTAACTTGGTTTCTATGCATGGCTCGGAAACATTGTGTGTACGCCTTATGGAGAACCCAGGACCCAACATCAAGCTCACTTGCGATTCAAATTATTTAGCCTCCCACTGTCCTCCAAGGACCTACTAGCTTCCATGAGGATGTCTCCAGTACACATCCCCCTTCCATTACTTCCTTCCTAAAGGACAGTAATGCAGGATACTGCTTGGGGAGGAAGAGCAGAGTTCTTGAACGCTGCATTTACTTTAAAAAAGGTTAAGGTTCCATATCAGTCCCTTACTGTATACCCACCCTTCCTCCCATTAAGGTTGGTAGGACGGCCTACCTAGAGGTACGCACACATCACCTCTAAACTGCCGAGCCTGGGTTTGAATCTTGGCCCAGCTATACACCGTTTCATGGGCAGGGTGATTCATCATTGTGTGTGCCGTCCCTCGGATGAATGTTACACTAGGCATCCCGTCTGCCGACATTAGTTGGTGGACGTGAAAAAACCCACGATATTCTTCGTGAAGAGTGGGTGAGCTATCACCAGCACCCTGGCCAAATTTCAAATTCCTTCCCTAACTACTGCTGGGAAGGTAATGACAAACCACCCACGATAACCCTTGCTCAGGAAGCTGCTTCAGCACCACTGATGCTTTGTAACAAGAGTACAGTACATCAGAGAGCAAGAGATCTCCCATTAAACAATCTTCTCTACAGTATGTGGACGACTACCTCGTCACAGTGAAGAGTTTTCTTTCCCAGCTTCACAACTCTTTGGCAGTCTGTCCTGACAGCAAAAGTGCTCGAATCCTCAAACGGTGATTCATTCCTATCGGTACAACATACATACCATCGCTCCTCTCTATTTCACAGTTCCTTCTGAGATGGGTAACTTCCTTTACCTTGGAAAATTGCAAACGTCACTACAATCCATAAAAATAAAGGTTCAAAAACAGTCCTATCAGCCTTCACCCCATTAAGAGTAAAGTAAAGAAGTGCATAATTGCAGCCAGCCTCAAACTCTCTTCTTTAACTGGATAATCACTGACAACCAATTTGGTTTCTAACATGGCCATTCCACCATTGGTATGTTACTTCTTCTGACAATAGTGGATGGATGCCCTGAATCACAATCAAGAGGTTAGGGCTGTCCTCTGGATAACTCTTAACCCTTTGACGGTCTGGTATCTCGGCTCAATTTCCCTTTGGTATTCAGGGGCCCTGGCTCAAGTGGGTGGCCCTTGATAATTACCTTCAGGCTTGGGTTCCACAAGACAGTGTCTTCAGACCCATGTTATTCTTGATCTATCTGATTCACCTAAAAAAACAACTCTTAGCATTTAGCCAAAGATTCCACACTGCAGAATGAAACATCACTCTTGTGAAAGGCTTGGACAAGATAAGCCACTGTTCAGCGACTTGGAACGTGACATTTCAGCACTGGAAAGTCGCAACGTCTCACATAGCCTCTCAATAAGGATTAGCAATCAAACTATCCAGTTCACTTGTCCGGACCAACAAAGAAAGAAGTTCTTTTCGTCTGACAAAGTGGAGAGCTTGCTGTCAAACCTCGACTCAGATTCTGCAACCGGTCCAGACAGCATCAGCCCACTTGTCCTAAAAACCTGCTCCTCTGCTCTTGCTCACCGTCTCTCTGTTCTATTCACCCTCTCATTTGCTCAAGGTCATCTGTCATCTACTTGGAAATTAGCAAACATTACTGCCCTGCATGAAAAGGTGCAAAAACAGATCTCTGTAACTGCAGACCAATCAGCCTTCTCCCAATCATCAGCAAGATTAAGGAATCCATCATCGCTTCAGACATTAAGTCCTTCCTCTTCCCCAATGGCTTGGTTTTCAATCATCAAATTGGTTTCAGACCAGGTCACTCTACCCTGGATATGCCGCTTCTGCTCTCCCAACAATGGATGAAGGTCCTCAATGCCGGACATGAAATCAGAGCCATATCCCTAGACATATCGCGTGCATTTGACACGGTCTGGCACCCTGCCCTGCTCACTAAACTCTCTTCCTATGGTATCCAAGGCCATCTCCAGTCATGGCTCGCAGACTTCCTCTCCTGTCGCAGTCAACGTGTGGCCCTAAATTTTTGTTCTTTGATCCCCTCTTCCTGTCCAGGCTGGAGTTCCTCAGGGCAGCGTTCTGGGCCCTGTTCTTTTTATGGTTTTCATCAATGATCTCTCCAACTCTCTGGAACATCCTCTTTATCTCTTTGGTGACTCCACCCTCTGTGGTACCATCTGTCATCCCTCAGACCAGCAAGCAGCAGCTTCTTCGCTCACTGCAGATCTGGGTAAAAATCACAAACTGGTCCTACATGTGGAACATGTCTTTCAATCCGGACAAATCTCACACTCTCACTTTGTCTCTCCGAAAGGACCGTATGGAAAACCTCCTCATCTACTTTCTCAACAATCCTCTCGAAGAAGTCCTTTCTTTCAAGCTTCTGGGTCTCACTATCCTGCTATGATCTTTCCTGGGAAAGCTACATTTCCAACCTGGCCTCAAAAGCCAGTCGCCGACTGGGAATCCTCCGTCGTGCAAAGTCCTTCCTCGGCCAACCTGAGCTCCTGACCACATACAAAGTTTTTGTCCGCTGCCTGATGGAGTACTGCCCTCTCCTCTGGGCTGGTGCTCCTGCCTCCCACCTTTCTCGGCTTCACGTTATGGAAACAAAGGCATTTTGGATCATTGGCATCTCCCGTGATGAGGCTGAGTCTCTAGGCCTCTCACTCTCTCACCGCAGGCAGGTCGGTGGTCTTTCTATCTTCTACCGTCTACTCTCTGATCTTGCCCCCCCTGCTCTGTCTGTGATTTGTCCCCACCATATTTCTGCAGGGTGCCAACAACCCCCTTCTGGTAAAACTACCAAAATCACGAATCACTGCTCACCTTCACTCTTTCATTCCTCTTTTTTCCTGCCTTTGGAATAAACTCCCTCATTCTGTTCAATCCCATTCTTCCCTCCAGGCCTTCAAAACAGCTGTTCACCACCACCTCTTATCGTCCCTCATCCAAATTCTCGATCTGATCTATCCCCATTAATCCACCCCAAACCCACCTCCTTCAAATTCCCTGCTTTCCTTCTTGAAAGTCCCTGTAATGTCCATCTTGTTTACCCCGTATTCCCCACCCCATCCACAGATCTCCTAATGTCTCTGTTCCCCACTGTTTTGTCCTTCCCACTCCCACCCCTCTTGTCTCATGCCCCCCTTGCTGTGCGTTGTGTGTTAGCTCTCATACGAGCCTCGACAAGGTGTACAAAAACAAAAAAAATAAATAAAGTGCAGTCCCTGGAACGCCTTGGCCATAATGACTTTTCATGGGAGGATCATATCACCAAACTGACATCAACGGTGAGATGTCGTCTTGTTATTGGATGTAATTATTGACCCACACCGAGCTTGTCACGGTGTAGGAGGCTTTTATGCCGAGTTCCATGCAGTATGGCTTCCCATTATGGGCTAGTGCTCCTGCTTCCCACCTTGTTTCGACTGAGGTACTCAAAAACAAGACCTTTTGCACCAACGGAATCTCAATACAGAAGGTGGATACACATACACTGTTTTACTTCCACTGGTAGGACATTGGTGGGTTCTATTTTATACAAGCTTACATCCGACTGCTCCTCATGCCCTCTCTTATCTCTGCCTTCGGCAATGCACCCCAGGTCATATGCATTCCTCAAAAAAAAACTAAAAAAAAAAACCGATGACTGCACACCCTCCCCAAGTCGAGACTGCTTGCCCACTTGCATTCATTTAACTGCTTATTCTCCCAACTGTGTAATATTCTCCCATCTCTTCTACATGCGCTTATTCTTCCAAGTTAACTCCAATTTTGTTTCTCTGCACACCATCGTTACTCGTTTTTGTGTTATTCCCCATTTTCTAACTCATGTATGCCCTACCCCCCAAACAATACCCTTGGTGGTCTAAACCTGCTGCCCTTTGTCATTTAGCTCCTCAATGAGCCTAGACCTTGGCAAAGAAAAAAAGAAACAAAGTGGCTTTCTGTTTTGTGGAGGCTGCAGGGACGTACACCATAGCGCTGCTGAGATTTAGGCATCTTCCGTAGGCGGGAACGGCGGATGCTTGACGCAATTACAGCTTCCTCCCAGGCATCGTCGGCATCGTCATCATCACTGATAGCATCAGAGCGCTCACCATCCGTTGAGGCACCAGAGCGGTGCCGTCCCATATCCCTCTCCATGCCTGTGGGACAGTGAGTGACAGTTACCATACATTTGAAAAGCATGATGCTATTTTAACGACATTCTAGAAGGGTGTTGATTTAATGTTTTCTTTAAAATTATTGATCCAGGAAGAAATACTGCAATTTGATTTAAAAAAAATGGTGAGTGTAGTGCCAATTATTTATTATGTATGCAGCTCTAGCCGAATTTACAACAAAAATTAACGGGTGTAACAAACAACACAATATTGTAACGAAGGCCATGGTCACACGCTGCCAAGAGCACTGCCCTTTACCATACTCGTGGGACTCACTGGAGTGGCCAAGAGGAGACCGCGTCAAAGGTCGATCCCCTGTCGGTGGCTCAGTACTTGGAATAGCATGAAGGTCTTGCATGCTGAAACTGCGCAAATGGTGTGTGAGCGCCCCCTGGCCCTGTGTGGTAAAGACTGTATATTAAGTTTGTGCAACAAACGATGAAAAATTCAGTTTTCAATTGCATGTCAAACATCATAAAACAATTGGCTACAGAAGTTGGCAACTTGCACGGTATAATAACAGACTGGATCGCCATGAGACCTTGACTGTCCCAATCTATCACAACTTCCACTCCAGTTTATTGGTGGCATATTGTCTCTCCATCGTGTGGATGAGGATGTAGCAAGAATAAGTCTTTTCATCTATTGGGGCTATTTACATATGAAAAACTAGAACGGCACTCGGTAGAATGCATACCTCGGCCAGGCAGAACAGTTTACATTTTGTATCCCACTGATAGGCTGGATCTGCATCCAGACATAAACCAAAATCAAATCAGCTTCTTCTCGTCACCGACCCAACTCATCCACCAAGTTTCATCTGAATCCGTCCACAACCTTTTAAGATATCATGCAATATATAATTTTTGGCCCCATCTCTTAACGGTGAAGAATCACTTTACGGATAAAATTTTTTTTTTTATCCTTTCCTGATCTGGATTCGAATCTTCACCAAAATCGAATCAATTCATCCTTGTCACACACCCAACATGTCCACCAAGTTTCGTCAGAATCAATTCATAACTTTTTGAGATATTATGCTCACAGACAATCAAACAGACAAACAGGGGTGAAAACATAACCTCCTTCCACCTTCGGTGATTGAGGTAATAAATTTTGACAAAACAAAAAAACCTGGAAGGGGGGGTTGGGGGGGGAGGAGATACATTTCTTTGATGTTGTTTCTCCACCCCCTTCCTCCTCTTCTCCCTTCCTCTCCTCCACCCAGTCCTCTTGAATGGCATGCCACCCCATTACCTATCCTTGGTAGGTATATCTGCCAGTTTAAACAATAGAAGCAACTTCCTAAATGTTGACCATACAAACAAGGAAAGAGGTTGATGGGTAGTCACTCAAGACCAACGAAGAAAAGTACAACCAAAGAGATCTTGGTCAACACGATGAGATCTCGCATTACAATACTCATCAAGTGCAGGTGTTTCATGTTTGAGCATTCTCAGTAAATAGCCCCATATTTGTTCTTAATAGTCCCATAAAACAGTGTTTGTTCTAAAATAGTGTGCTTGGAGTGTGGATACCAACTAGGAACTGTGTGCATGTTTTGATTGTACAGATCAGAGTGTATTCATGGATTCATCTGAGTCAGCGGATGTGAGGGTGATAGTTATCTCCAAGCACATCAAGTTCTGTGCTGATTCTATCGTTCCTTATAAAGTTGTTCAAACATATCCGAATAATAAGCCGTGAACTACCAAGGAGCTGAAGGAGCTGTAGGAAAAGAGAGAAGCCTTTTTAAATGAAGATAGTTCATAAGGGAAAGCTATTCAGAAAGAAACAGATGGGCAAGTTACAAAGTTTAAAGCAGATTACAAACAAACGAAAGTTAAAACGGAATTTTAAAGGGAATAATTCACATGTGGCTTGGCAGAAAATGCAGATTATAATAGGATTCAAGGACAAAACAAAGAGGCGAGCACATTGTACTAACAATTTTGTTGATAATCTGAATGATTTTTATTGTTGTACATTTGATGTTCATAATTTCAAACCCGAGAATGATTCCTTTATGGAAATGTTAAAGGAGATTCCTGAGGACTTGATGAGAGTCTTGCAGTGAATGTGTTTGAGGTTCATAATGTATTTGCTGAGATGACGGGAAGCAAGGCCACTGGACCAGATGGTATTTCTAATAAGGTTTTGAAATTTTGCAGTCAACATCTTACCCTGGTGTTTACATGTACAGTACACCTTCCAGAAAGTATTCACACCCCTTGACTTTTGTCACATTTTGCTGTTTTACAGCATGAACTTAAAATGGATTAAATTTTAAAAAATTGTCACCGGTCCACACAAAATACACCATAATGACAAAGTGAAAACATGTTTTTCGAAATTTTTACAAATCAATTAAAAATTAAAAGCTGAGATGTCTTGCGTCAATGTTGAAATGTTTGAGTAGTCAAACAGCCTTGTTTGACCAACTCAGTTTGGATATCAGAGGAATTGCGGTGTCGAGGATGCTTTGCTTGTTTACCTCCAAAGATTGTTCCATCATTTAGATACTCCCAAGTCTTTTGTAAGATCATTACTTTTCGACTTCTCCAGTGCCTTCAATACCATTGTGCCACACATTAATTAACAAGTTACTGGAATTAGATGTCACACCTTGGCTTTCAAGATTCATTCACATTTTTTTTGTAGCTAGAACACAACGGGTGAAATGCAATAACATGGTATCACATGTCAGGGTTTTGAAGTTAAGCACACCATGAGGTTGTGTTGTTTCCCCCATTTTGTGTTCTTTGTATACAAGTGACTACTGTGGTTCAAGTCCTAATTGTAGTATTATCAAATATGCTGATGATATAGTAATTACTGGGTTCCTACTGAATGATAACCATGAATATTTGAACGAAGTTCAGAAGTTCAGAAGTTGCAGACTGGTGTGCTCATCATTATTTAGTAAGTAACGTCAATAAGACAAAAGGAAATGATTTTTGATTTTCACCACTTAACAAGTTGCCGTGACCCTTTGATGATTCATGATCATAATATCGAACAAGTTTCTGAGCATAAGTATGTGGACACAGTGAGCGATACAAATTGAAATGGAGCAAGAATTCCTAAGTGTTGGCCGCTAAAGTAAACCAAAGATTGTACTTTGAAAGGAAATTGAAAGAGTTTAAATGTCGATAATAACAGTTTGATTATTTTCTATTAGTCCTTGATTCAAGGTATTCTTCCTTGCAAATTGATATGTACACTTGGTAATTCATCAAAAGAGAATGTTAAGAAATTGGAAAGACCCATGAAGATTTCCCAGTGTGTAATAGGGGCAAGTCTTTCCTTAATCTGTTCCTTGTATGAGAAACGTGCTTTGTTGAAGGTTCGCAAGATAATGTGGGATTCATCGTACACACTGCATGTTTGTTTTTATTCTCATTGTTCAGATATTTGCCTTCGTGCTCCACTTACCTTGTGCTGTTGTTTTCGACTATCCTTTGTGCCAAATTCAATTCACATGTTTAATTCTAATGCAAAAAGGATGTGATGCATCCTTTTTTAATTGAATTGCCAGTGAATGAAAAATTTCCATGTTTCATGTAGAAAAAAATAAAATAACATAAAATAAATAAAATAAAACAGAGTGAAATAAAATTAAACTAGGAAGCATCTAAAAATGCAAAGCCTGTCTGTGGGTCATTCCATGTCAAATCATCAAAGAATCTGCCGTCATCTCTCAGATTTTTGTAAAACTTTGGGAACCAATTGGGACCCATGGAAAACGGCAAGAACTCAAATATTTTTGCTAACAGCCTCTTAATTAGTGAGATACTGACTAACGAACTTTGGACTAATGAGCATGACGTCGCAAATTCAAATGGCCATATCTCTAAAAGTATAACACCTAGAGAGCTGGTTTTGGTGTAATTTTAAAGGTATTTTCATGCCCTATGAATTTGTCTGGGCAACATTTTCCTACCTCCAACCACAAAAAAGTTATCACAAAATATAAACTTCAATCGTGAATCCCCCAAAAAATGTATCCTTCACATTTCCTCAAATTCATCCCAGAGGTACCTAATGATGTCAAGAAGCTTCCACATAAATTTTGTGATGGGCACTCCAATAGTTTCTGAGATATGAGCAATAATGTACATGTACGTATGGCATATAGGTTCGAAAATCAGCATTTGTAATGTATTATACAATCAATATGTGAGTTCAAGTACACAGTGTTCACTAACCTGACTTAGGCTTTCAATTCCCTCTTCAATGCAGCAACAGCAGCACTTGTTTCTTCCCCTCAGGCCCAGTTGAAAATGAAAGTATATGATACTTCAAAGCAATTGATGGTCGTTCCCTGTGTTCCCTGTCATGGCTAGGTTAGAATGATTGTATAATACATTACAAATGCTGATTTTCGAACCTATATGCCATACGTACATGTACATTATTGCTCATATCTCAGAAACTATTGGAGTGCCCATCACAAAACTTATGTGGAAGCTTCTTGACATCATAAGGTACCTCTGGGATGAATTTGAGGAAATTTGAAGGATACAGTTTTTGGGGATTCACGATTGAAGTTTATATTTTGTAATAACTTTTTTGTGGTTGGAGGTAGGAAAATGTTGCCCAGACACATTCATAGGGCATGAAAATACCTTTAAAATTACACCAAAACCAGCTCTCTAGGTGTTATACTTTTAGAGATATGGCCATTTGAATTTGCGACGTCGTGCTAATTAGTCCAAAGTTCGTTCGTCTGTATCTCACTAATTAAGAGGCTGTTAGCAAAAATATTTGAGTTCTTGCCGTTTTTCATGGGTCCCAATTGGTTCCCAAAGTTTTACAAAAATCTGAGAGATGACGGCAGATTCTTTGATGATTTGACATGGAATGACCCCTGTGTCTACTCTGTACTCAAACTAAACTTGACAAAAACGACTGTTATTTGTACTTTTTATTAATTTGCGTTCTCCATATTCTCATAATAAAGGTTTGTTGAAGATTTGATGACAAAAGCTCAATTGGTAAAAATGTTATGGTTTGGACAGACACACTGGAGCTCAATGGTAAATAAATAATGAAACACGGAAACGATAAAAAAACCGGCCGCCTCTGGCTTGACGTACTGTGATGGGGCTAATCAGGGCTATTTATGCCTTCTCAGATTCAGACCGAATTTTTTATTATTCTCTCCATATTCTCATAATAAAGATTTGTTGAAGAGTGAAGATTTAATGATACAAGCTGAAATGGTAAAAAAAGGTTATGGCCTGGAGATGGAGACAGACAGACACACGCGATTCTTTTCATTTCACCAAAACATTGCATAAATGGGAAAATAGTAAAAAAAAAAAAAAAAAACTGGTGGAGTTAATTTACTTTGCATCAGAATTGAGAGGCAGAGTCAAGTTTTAAACATTCCGTTTTCAAGTGTTAAACTCTGGTGCCAAGATTTTCATTGGTCATTTTAATGCTCTTTGTCATGGTAATGCAAAAGGGACACGAAAGGGTACACGTACCTTTGATGCGGCTGTGACAGCAGCGGTTGCAGCGATGTTGATACCGCGTTTCCCAAAGTGCAACATAGCATCGTAGCTTCGCTCTTTCGCCTGGTGAAGGTAATCATCTATTTCCTGATAATAAAAAAAACACACACACACACACAACAAAGCTTAGTTTATACTTTGCAAGAAAATATTTTTTAATCCCTAAAATGGTAAGGTGTTAGGGGGTATTTGCACTCGAACCATGCAATAACAACCTATATGCTCAGAGAGGAGACAAGCACAAAGGCAGATAAATTTATTGTATAAGTTTGTAAAGCATACCATCTTTCAAAAGGACCGGTATATTCGCTGTGCCATTTGCATGAATGTTGTGGATAAAAGGCATCACACAATGTCATTTTGGTTGTCGTTTCAGCCCAATTTGTCTGCCAAGTAGTTTCAAGACCAAGTCCTTCCTTAGATAATCGGAAGGACCGTATTTTTTGGTGTACAAGTCAAATTGGCTAATTTCACTATTTTTCTTTCCTTCGATTTGGAATGCAGGGTTAAGCTCGATCAACTATGGTAGTTAGAAAAACTGTCAGTCAAAAATGGAGGTGTTGATTCCTTCCTGACACTCACAATGCATCACTGCAGATGGTACTTCCAGGGTCATGAATATTAATGGTCTGTTTGTGCATTGTATTTGAAATACTTTGTGGGATGACCTTTTAGGTATAAATTAGGAATGTAAATAGTTTTTCAACACATTTATCATGCAGAGGTACAGTATTTAAAACAAGCCACAGAATCATTATCAGCACTGGCTTGTAGCACATTCCACTTTGCAGTTCACAACTCCGAAATAAAAATGACCACTTGACACTTTTTGGAATACAAACACATTTTAATCCATTAAAGAGCTTAATCACTGAGCACTGTCTCAACATGTTTGATCTGGTCACACTTCACTACAGTACACCACATAATCACTTGACATCGAAGAAAACGTCAAATTCCTCGTCTTCCATATCAGAATTTAGAAGGCGGTGAGCTCAGGGGTCAGGCTCGGTGGGCTGTTCTCATCATCCTTGGGCTCCTCTGGTCTTCTGATGATCTCTACTTTGACAAAGCTGTTAACAATGACCGCATGAGGCGCACTGTCCCATGCATCCTTGATCCACTGAACGACCTCGGCATCGGAGGCACGATGCATATGTCCCATGTTCGTGAAACTGTGTTTGCCTGTGGTTATCCAATTCTCCCAAGTTTTTCGGAGCTCAGCCTTGAAGCAACGATTAACGGAAATGTCCAGTGGTTGCAACAATTTGGTCATTCTCACAGGGATGATACCTAACACTGTCTTCCTGCTTTCAACCTTAGCCTTCATCTCATCACTTGTACATGCATGCATTGAGTCTATGATGAGTATTAATATAATCCACAAGACCGACACAAGTGACACAATTCCAGCCACTTTCCCATCGTGTCGTTGACCATCCAACCTTTGGGATTCACTTCTACCATAACACCATTGGGAAACTTCTCCTTTGGCATTGTGTTTCTCTTAAAATGACCATCAGGGGTAACTTCCCGCCATCTTCTGAACACGAGAGAACAAGTGTGAAGGAAGATGTCTCATGGCCCGGAGACCTGATCGTAACCATCTTCCTCCCTTTGGGCTCAACTGTTCTGTTCATTGAAACATCAAATGTCAACGGCACCTCGTCCATGTTGATCACATTCGACATATCCAAATCGCCCCCTGTATCTTCATCTGTACAGATTGGTGGAAGTTGTCCAACTTCTCCTCCAAGTCCTAAGGAAGTTTATGTGCTACAGTCATGCACTGCTTTATACACAGTCCTTTTCTACACATAAACCTGAAGCACCACAATGGATCACCTCTAAAACGTTCAACTCCCAAATCAGTTGCGATTTGTTTGGTCTGTAGCCTCAGCTGCACAGTGCTAAGTCCTCGACAGGCGGCACGTTCAGTCAGCACATATTCCTCCAACTCATCCTCGATGTTTGTCCACATAGTTTTGCAGCTGCGATTCGCCTTCTTGGTTTTCGGCAATATAACCTTCGTTTTATGCCAGTCCTGAACACATTTCTCGCCGACACCATATTTCCTGTGTGTAGCCTAATTCCTGCCATTTTCCTCAGCAGACTCAACAACTTCAAACTTAAAACTGCCGTGTACGACTAGCATGACTTTACGTGAAGCATTTTGAGATGATGTAGTGAGAATGGGTACACATGATTAGGATTGAAATGGATGGATCAAACGTAATTGGTGAGTGCATGCTCGTTTTGATTGGATAATTTTGCATGCATCAGTGAGCGGATGAATGTTTCATTGCTCACTCCATCGGCAAATATTCCGGGCAATGATTTCTGTCACGCTTCAAATTCACAATTATACAATTTATTTCATGAAATAGCACACTTTGCAATTTTTTTCATGAATGTAAATAAATGTATTAAATCATAGATACGTCGATTCTGAGTACACGTTGAGGCCCGGACTTCTGGGGAGAAGCAGTATCAACTTGCACGCTGAAAAATACGGTATTCAGTCTGTAAGACCTTTTTCTCCAGTTCATTGGAGTTTTCTCCAATGTTGGCTGGGCCAATATCATGTGTGTCTTTCTAGAATTCTGTGGAGTCTCCAACTAAACATTCTTGGGATCTCCTGCAATAAGGTTGAGGAACAAGATCTGTAGCTCACATCACAGGCAGGCAAATTCTACATTTGCACAATGGTGTTCTGCCTTTCCCAATGGCCGCACACAAGTTCTCATCAACAAACAATTTATGAACAACACAAAGTAGCCGGGGAGGGGGGGTGGAGTCTTGAAACCCTAACCTCCCAGCCAATCAGCGTGGCCACGTGAGTTTTATGTGAGGTCTGTGCCAGCCAATCAGCGAGCCCTGCAGAGTACATGAGCAGGCAATGTGATGCTGTTGGTGTTGGCGTTGATGGTCAAGCTCGTTCGTTCGTTCTCGCTCTCTCTCTCTCTCTCTCTCTCTCTCTCTCTCTCTCTCTCTCTCTCTCTCTCTCTCTCTCTCTCTCTCTCTCTCTCTCTCTCTCTCTCTCTCTCTCTCTCTCTCTCTCTCTCTCTCTCGTCCCTGACAGAGCTGCATGTGTGCTCTCCTGGGCATTTTGTGGTCTGGGCTTCCTGTGGTGTTAGTTGTTCCGGATGTGCGGCATCAGGGTGTTGCCCAAGTGTTCCGGATGTGGTGCCAAAACCAAAGGATGGAGCTGAACATTCGAGCCACCCCACATCACAGCGTGCCATGCCCAATTTGCACCAACACCATGTGTGAGTCGGGCTCATGCCACAGGTTTGTCTCAGTCTTGTCAATCTCCCCACAAATCTTATGTTTTGCCTGAATGAATGTGAATAAGTTTTGTAATTAAGCCCCATCGAGGTTCACATGGGTTCATTTATTATTAATTTCACCGCATGTGTGGTCATGTTCCTTTTTCTTCTTTCCCACCCCAATTTATTGTTAATAAATTCCCTTAATAAGAACCTCTTTTGTGGTCATTATGGAACAGGAACTTCATAGCACATAGAAAATTGGAACAAGGCTGTGAGTGGGGCTGTTTGGAGAGCGCGCTATTAAAAGCGAGTAGCCTGTCGCGGTTTGATTGGCAATTTGTGAGCGGCGGGTTCGCCGCTGTCGCATCCTGTTTAACCGCTGCCTCGCACCCCAAATTAACGGGCAGAAGAGTGGTCCTTTTGGGCTCCTCCCCACCTGGTGGCACATCAGTTTTATAGACCCCCGACCGTTACAACACCGGCTCTCCTCTGATCGAGCTCCCTATTTTCTGTAAGTGCTATAACCCTCCCCAACAACTCCATGATGTGCATGTTATTCCAGTAACCCCTTCGTGGTTAATTTTCCAAAATCCAGGCTGACTGAATAACTGAACTCTTTCGTTCCTCACGTCTTCCATATTTGGAACCACCTTCCAGAAGCTTTTCTGTTTCACTCTTCCCTCCAGGCTTTTAACAAGGTGGTGTGCTGTTATCATGTCATCCCCCATCTTTACTATCCCCATTAACCCTTCATAACCCAACCCACTTACTTGCAGTGTTTTCTTTCCTTCACTCTCCTCTTTTCCTGTTAGCATTCCCTTCCTTATTATGTCAGAGTTTCCCAGTTTTGTCAGCTTATGCCTTTCGTCAATTTGCTCTTCCATGAGCTTCAATCTTGTGGAGAAAAAAAATGGAAGATTGACGCTCAAAAGTGGTTCTCAGGGTGTTTTTCTTTTTTAACCAGCCAAGTTAACTTCATCCCAGACATGAGGTAGGGACCTAAACTATATAATCAATCCAAAAAAACAATGGAGAGAGAGAACAACTGATGATGGGAAAATAACTAATGGCAGTACCTTTAGAAGCTACTTGTACAGTACAAATCTGTTAACAGTGGTCATACAGAAAGGAATAAGAACTGGAACAGACCTGTTCATGCGCCGACAGCATTGGATGCACAAACTTGCGGTAAAGCACGCTTGAACCCCTCGTGTAGGGGGAAAGAAGCCAGATAACAAAAGCAATCTTCAGCTCAAAATAAAAGGGTAACCTGAACACAGGTATTCAAGAGAGAGAGACAAAAAGACAAACAATGTTAAAAAAAAATTTTTTGTTAAAGCCACAAGAAAATTGGAGAAACAAGAGGCTTTCATTTCAGTCAGGAGATCAGACTAATCATCTTTAAGTAATACCAGAGTTTATAGGGAAATTGAGCACGGCACTTTGCAAAGGGCGAACTGCTGCTGGCTGTATGCAAATGCCATCACGTAATAATGCACACATTTAGTGTGGTGTCATCGGTTTTTGCTCGAGACAGGCCCGGGTGAGCAGAACATCACAGAAGGTAGGGCAAACAGAAATGGTAAGACTACAATGGAGAAAGGTGCTGCAGGCTGGAGTTCGTCAGATTTGTAGCTTGCGCATACGAAAGACCATTTGCCAAATACCTAATGGCGTGTGTATTTCACAAAAATATGATCGTTTCTGTCGCAACCCATTACACAGCGATGTTTACCAAAAAATAAAAATAAATACGTGCAGTTTTTCTGGCACTTCATCGCGTCTGCTTGTTACCATAATTTCTCAATACAAATCAGTTAAAGCACAGTTCCAAAGTTCCAGCATGATTTGTAAAAGGCCAAATGTGTGTGTGTGTAATATGTATATATACTGTATACACACACACACACACACACACACACACACACACACACACACACACACACACACACACACACACACACACACACACACACACACACACACACACACACACACACACACACACACACACACACACACACACGAGGGTATTTCAATAAGCGGATAGACAAAATCGGTGCAAAAATTTTTCAGCAGAATAGACAGTGAGGGGACCAGGGGTCATCGGCCCAGAGTAAAGAAGGTGATGAGTTAGCACTGTTAAATAAAAAACTGAAATAATTTTTTGAAGTCTGGGGAAGACAGCTTCTGAGTTAAATATCACAAACTTGTGAATCACAGGAGTTAAATATCACAAATCCCACGCCAATTTGAGCCTCGATTGGTGGACTTGACTTTGTCTTGAGTATCATTATCTCTATATGCATGTTTCAGAAGGTGGAAGGAAGCTATCCCAGGTCTCAAAGTATCTGTGTGTGTGTGTGTGTGTGTGTGTGTGTGTGTGTGTGTGTGTGTGTGTGTGTGTGTGTGTGTGTGTGTGCATGCGTGCGTGCGCGCACGTGTTTTATATGCATTCCTAAACTGTTGGACAGAGTAAATTGAAATTTTGTGGTTGTACTTGGGGCGTGCCCAGGAGAGTTAAAAAAAAGAAAACCATAGTTTTGTGGGTGGGGGAGGAATGGAGGAATTCTCCATGTAAATGTGCATCACATAGTACAATCAGATGGTGATGAGAGGCTATTACAAGTCAGCTGCAGAGATGACTTGCAATTTTAAACTGTCCACATGGCTTCGTGAAGTTGCTTTCCTGACCACTGACAGAGGGAGGGAGTATTACACTCGCTTATGGAGCTCTCATCAGTTTAAATGATCCACCAAAATGTGAGCACACAAAACTTACTCACCAGGACAACATGAGGTCTGTGAAAGTTTCCACAGCACTGAAAAGGGCAAAGACGATCCAGTACATCATCCATCGCACCTGTGAAAATGACAATAAAAGATGGATTGTAATCGTGGCCTGCTGTTCTTTGTACACCTGTTTAGCCACAACAGCTGAGTTACAAAAGTCAGCGTACAAGTCCATGACACAGGCTATGCTTTCCCCCTTGCCTTGTGAACCTTCAATTTACTGGTGGGAGAAATTTTCTTTCATAATGTGGGTAATATCTGGCAACAACTCTTTGCAGCAGCAACAACTCTGACATATACAACGAGAGTGTTCACAAAATACCTTACCCACATAGTTATAAGAAAAAAAAGGATACGGGAAGGGTCCGCGAGCGGTTGAGATGACGTCAAATGCCATAATATTTTGTCCAAGTACTGCGAAACGGAAGGGTTTTGCAAGTGCCATTAATATTATTTGTTTTCTAAAATGTTCAATTATATAATTCAATTGAAATAAAACAAAGATCTTAGAGGTTGTAGAAAAAAACTTTTTCGGAAGTTTATCGACGTTGACGCAGTCTTTCACATCATCTTACATAACACAATACATGAGTTATTTGTGCTTGTTGCTCGTGTTCTTTATGGTATCCTTAAAAAAACATTACGTTTCCTGTTTGGAATGATTGTTAATTTCGCTTCACTGCCAGACAGGCAGACAGAGCGAAAATGTTATCTCACTCCCCTCTGCACATATGCAATCGGGTCAAATTCAGAGCCAAAGTAGTGTGAAACGACAGGTTTGTTTTCCGATTTGTGTTCAAAATATAACATTCAATTGAAATTAAGTTGTTCCTCGATCAAAAACTTACCTTTGTAGACGGACAGACACAGTGAACCAATTGCTGGAACCACACTTTTAGCTTCGCACGTGCGTGTTGTTAAAAAATTATATATATATATATATATATATATATATATATATATATATATATATATATATATATATATATATATATATATATATATATATATATATATATATATTGTTGTGGTTACCAAATTCGCAAACCACCATTCAGGTCCCTTAGGTGAGATATCTCGGTAAGTATATGTGTAGTTAGGCCCAAACCCGTTGTCTAGTGGGAATACATGTCATTTATGCGTGCTGCGACTCTTCAGGATAGCCGTTTTTCTTTAACTATCTTTATTTTGGACCAACCGCCATTGTTACCACCACCAACCACAACATCAACCACCCACCGCGGCGCCGCTTCACGTCACACCTCGCAACCGTCGCATCGCCACCGTTCTTGCGCCGCTTGTGGGTACCGGTGTTGGACTCGTGCAGGGCGCGCGCCGAACAGCGTGTACAAAACCACGGATTTTCAGCTCCAAAAACGGATCAAAAACGACACACGCCCACTTTTGTTCCGTCCAATCGGTGAGCGAGGGGCGATTTGGCCCCGCCTCCAGGGCGTTGGAGGGCGATCGCGATATGCAAATTTATGGATCAAAAAGCATTCACGCCCACTTTTTCTCGGGCCAATGGGGAGCGAGGTGAAAGGTCGAAGGCAGGGGGTCAAAGATGAGAGAGCGAAGCCACGGGGCTTATGTAAGCGGCCGCGTTCGTCAGTCCAGTGAGAGAGAGAGAAGAGTTAAGACTTCGCAGTCGGTGGAGTTGGGAAGAAGAAGCAAGAAGGAGTTGGTCGTCGTCGTCGTCGTGTGCGTTGGAGTCGGAGCAAAGGGGACGGAGCTGTGGAGAGGCGGCGAGGGCAGACGAGGGGGTGCTCGCGTCGTGCCGGGAGCTGCACACCAGGGAGGCCGACGGCGCGACCTGGCCGAGGTGGAGACGCTCGTCGCGGGACTCGAGGCAGAGTAGAAATCCTCCTTTCCCCCGAGCATCAGCAACCCCCTCCTGTTTCCCCCCGCGCTGAGATAGTGCGACCAAGGGGGCCCCTTTCCCACCCCCTACCAGACACTGCCCGCGAGGCCCGCGGAGTTGAGGCACCATCGCCGCTCCGCGTCTCATCACCAGACGGGTAGGCCCGACCCGGTCTCGGCCTCAGGCCCGCCTCATCTTTGAGGGTGTTCTTTTTCTTGGTTTTGAGTGTGTGTGTTGTCGGCGCCGTCTGTGAAGTAAAATTGTATAAGTGTTGCCGTGTGCTCACGTAGTCGGTATTAGCTCTGCATTGTGTTTCTTTTCCTTCTATGTGCTTTTGGTGGAATTGCATTGTGTTTCTCTTCTTTTCTATGTGCTTTTGGTGGAATTGAATATGTGTGCTTTCCGTTCATCGCGAATAAATGTGCTTTATTATTGAACTGTTCTCCCGCTTCGCTTCGTACTTTCCTCCATTGAATCCCCATCTTACTTCACGTAAAGGGTTGGTAGTGGGCTGAATACGCCCGATAATTAATCGAACCGTCGAGGCCGACGATAACACCGCTCGGTTATCCCGATAGTACGGAACAGGTCGCTTAAGTGGCCCGTGTCCGAAGTCGACCTGCGGCGAGGTGCGATCGCCCGGTCTACCCTCCGTGTGGGTACTTAGGTAGGTCGAATTTGGCGAGCAACCCTATCCCACGCGGGGGCTGATTGGCTCGATCGCGGTGAGACCGAAAGGTCCACCCGTGACTGGTTCCCGGCGTTAGTCCGAGAGGGTCACGACTGGATTGTCCGTCCGGTGGGCGACGTGCCGCGATTCGAGTTACGTGGCCGTCCGCACGCCGGCGGGCGCGAATCCGTAACAATATATATATATATATATATATATATATATATATATATATATATATATATATATATATATATATATATATATATATATATATATATATATATAAACCAGTTTCTTTTTAAAAACATTGCTGTGTATGTATATATATATATATATATATATATATATATATATATATATATTTATATATATATATATATATATATATATATATATATATATATATATATATATATATATATATATATATATATATATTGTTGCGGATTCGCGCCCGCCGGCGTGCTGACGGCCACGTAACTCGAATCGCGGCACGTCGCCCACCGGACGGACAATCCAGTCGTGACCCTCTCGGACTAACGCCGGGAACCAGTCACGGGTGGACCTTTCGGTCTCACCGCGATCGAGCCAATCAGCCCCCGCGTGGGATAGGGTTGCTCGCCAAATTCGACCTACCTAAGTACCCACGCGGAGGGTAGACCGGGCGATCGCACCTCGCCGCAGGTCGACTTCGGACACGGGCCACTTAAGCGACCCGTTCCGTACTATCGGGATAACCGAGCGGTGTTATCGTCGACCTCGACGGTTCGATTAATTATCGGGCGTATTCAGCCCACTACCAACCCTTTACGTGAAGCAAGATGAGGATTCAATGAAGGAAATGACGAAGCGAAGCGGGAAACAGTTCAACACAAAGCACATTTATTCGCGCTGAACGGAAAGCACACATATTCAATTACACCAAAAGCACATGTAAAAGGAGAAGAAACACAATATTACACAAAAAGCAAATATAAAAGAGAAACACAATGCAGAGCTATCCGACTACCGAGCACACGGCAACACTTATACAATTTTACTTCACAGACGGCGCCGACAACACATACCCAAAACCAAGGAAAGAATACCCTCAAGGATGAGGCGGGCCTGAGGCCGAGACCGGGTCGGGCCTACCCGTCTGGTGATGAGACGCGGAGCGGCGATGGTGCCTCAACTCCGCGGGCCTCGCGGGCAGTGTCTGGTAGGGGGTGGGAAAGGGGCCCCCTTGGTCGCACTATCTCAGCGCGGGGGGAAACAGGAGGGGGTTGCTGATGCTCGGGGTATAGAGGATTTTTATTGCCCCGCAACGAGCGTCTCCACCTCGGCCAGGTCGCGCTGTCGGCCTCCCTTCGGTGCAGCTCCCTGCACGACGCGAGCACCCCCTCGTCTGCCCTCGCCGCCTCTCCACAGCTCCGTCCCCTCCGCTCCGACTCCAACGCACACGACGACCAGCTCCTTCTTGCCAACTCCACCGCCCGCGAAGTCTTAACTCTCTGTTCCCTCTCGACTCTACTACTCACTGGACTGAAGAACACGGTCGCTTATATCAGCCCCGTGGCTTCGCCTTCTCCTCTTTGACCCCCTCCCTTCGACCTTTCACCTCGCTCCCCATTGGCCCGAGAAAAAGTGGGCGTGAATGCTTTTTGATCCATAAATTTGCATATATCGATCGCCCTCCAACGCCCTGGAGGCGGGGCCAAATCGCCCCTCGCTCACCGATTGGACGGCAAAAAGTGGGCGTGTCATTTTTGATCCGTTTTTGAAGCACAAAATCCGTGATTTTGTACACGCTGTTCGGCGCGCGCCCTGCACGAGTCCAACACCGGTACCCACAGGCGGCGCAAGAACGGTGGCGATGCGACGGTTGCGAGGTGTGACGGGAAGGTCGCGGCGGTTGTGGTGAAGCGGCGTTGTGGTTGGTGGTTGATGTTGTGACTGGTGGTGGTAACAATGGCGGTTGGTCCAAAATAAAGATAGTAAAAGAAAAACGGCTATCCTGAAGAGTCGCAGCACGCATAAATGACATGTATTCCCACTAGACAACGGGTTTGGGCCTAACTACACATGTACTTACCGAGATATCTCACCTAAGGGACCTGAATGGTGGTTTGCGAATTTGGTAACCACAACACTACCCCCTCCCCTTTTTACAGACTCGTCCCGAGTCGTCAAATTTTCGTGTGCCATCATGTGTAGTTTTCCCCTAGTACATTTTACCTACGGATCCCTGAGTGCGACATTCATGGTATTCGTGTCCCCAAAATAAATAACCTGAGGGCTGCGTAACTACCTAAACAAACTCACTCACACGGACGACTTAAATAAAATTGCCGGCGCTAAGACAAACATGCCGGGGGCGCACTCATATTTACAGTACATCTTAACCTTAACTTACAAATTTTACACTAAACCATGGCCCAGGATCATTGAACTCTGCAAAAGAAAGCAGTTAGCAGGGAGCCAGGCTGCCCGCATGCAGTCTCTGGCTCAAACAATGCAGGTGACAGGGAACGTGGCTGGCTGCTCACACGCAGTCCAAGGCCTTCCCTTTTGAACTGAACGCAGTGAACCACAACGGTGCATGGGCTGCACAACGCAGTCTCCGTGCCAGCTCAAGTGGCACACGCAATGAGCACAACGAATGGATGGATGAACACAAACACGGTGCACGGGCCGCCACTGCAGGCCCGTGTTGTAGCTGCCAACGGGGCAGTTCTTGCAGCTTGCAAACTGTTGCCTTGATCCTGGCGCACATGGCAATGAACAGGGGGGTGGGGCAAAGCAAAAATTGAACGGGGCTGGTGAACATGGGCAGTGGGCATGGCATGGCAAAGGTGAGCAGGCAAACACAGCCCGCAGAATAAGGCCGCTGCAGGCAAACACAGCCCGCAGATGAACTGGCCGGCACAGGCCTTGACGCAAAACACGGCCAGCCGATGGCACAGGCCTTGCAGCACAGCAGCTGCAGACGATCCAGCCGGCACAGGCCTCGCAGCAAAACAACAGCTGCCGATGAAGTTGGCCGGCACAGGCCTTGAAGAAAAACAGCCAGCAGATGAACTGGCCGGCACTTGCCGTTCAGTGGAGGTTGGTGGAGGGAGTGCGGTGGTGCTGGCCACTTGGAAGGCGGGCTCGGACCTACCTACCTGTCTCCCTCCCAACCTATCGCCTTTGCCTGTCACTGTACATACCCACTCCCTTAATTTGTCAAACCCCAATTTAGCCCCAACTTAATTTTTTTTTTTTTTGTTGTTTTTATTTTTACTTCCCCACTATAAATCGTCCCCTAACCCTCTTTATCGTCCTTGTTCGGCTAACCTATCCTGTCACCTAGCCTACTCCCAACCCCTACGTTCCCTTCCCGGAGGGGAATAAGGGAGAGCTAACGTCATGTGTCGAGGCCCAACGAAGCCTCAGAATGGCCTCCCCAGAGTTCGGCGATCTAACCAAAGTGGGTCCAGCGGCCCACAACGACAGCGAGGGGATGGATGGTGCGGAGGGGTACATCTCCTAATCTACCCTAACCATTTAACTGTTAAATTACCCCGGGGCTTTCAACAAGCGCCTCTCGCTTAAACTATTGGTTCTAACAACCCAGATTCCCGTCGCCTGTGTTGGTGTCCTCACAATTTCGGGCCTCGCCCCCCAATTTTCTCTCCGTGCCCTCACACGGTCTCCTGGCTAGGACACGTGGCTCCCTTTGGCAGGCACGACCCTCTGCCGAATCTCCCGCTATGGCACCCCCGGGCACTACACTGCCTCCGAGCCTACCAGCTCCCTAACACCGGGGAGTTCCCCCCATGGCACCTCCCCTGAAATGCACACGTGGCAGGCTGGCTTCCCAGGCCCTTTTCCGAGGGTCACCCTTGCCCACAACACTGCCCATGCGGCTAACGGCGCCCCGGGCCTCCGCACCAAGCAGACGCACCCGTGCCCACTACGCTATCCCGGCCCCCCATGGGCCCTTGGCCTACCGCGGCCGACTAGCCTGGTGCCCGGGGTACCCACTCAGCGATACTCACCTTTCGCAGCCACGCTCCCAAGCCCGTCAACAGGGCTCCTGCACCCCTCCAAACGGGTTTCGAGCCTACATTCACACCAACAACAAAACAACCTCCATTTTGTAAATTTGACGAACCCAGCTAACTCACTCTACACTGACCCCGGGGTCCCTTGGGCGGGAGTCACTCCTCCCCCCAATCACTCATCGCACCATGCATTCCCCATTCACTCCACACACACAGACCCGCTGGCCTCACTCACTCACCAAGCACATGCCTCACAACTCACCAACTCTTCAACACACTCACCGCTGAACTCTGCCATCCTCCTAACTACATCCCCTAACTAACTCGTGCTCCCACGTCGTCCCTTAAACTATAGCACGTTCCATTTAACACTACGTAGCTAAACTACGTCCCCTCTACACATCCACAAGTCTGTCACTGTCCTCAAATGTCCCAAAAATCAATTTATTTCCCAACCTAAATCTGGCTACAATCCCTCTAACTAATCCATTCCACGGACTCCATGAGGACTTACCCCTGCCCCATGAAGTCGGTCTAACTAAGCTAACCCTTCCCCCTAACTAGTTTCCATCCTGTGCCCAGGTAAGGGGGTCTTTCACCCCTTGCCCAGGAATCCTGTGCACCCGAAAGTGAGGCTTACTGTTTTTTTTTTTTTTTCATGCGCAGCACCTGCGCGGCAACTCAGAGCTCGCGCACTTTGCACCTGCCCGTGACGTCATGCAGCTGCACGTGTTCCTCGTCCCTCCTTGGTCGGTACCATCCGGCAGAGATACCCCTCCTGCCGGATTCCAACCCCACGTGCAGCCATGGCGTCACCGTGCGCATAAAAAAAACACAAGCCCCACGTCTCGAGGGGTTCCCCACGCGAACACATGTGCTTTGCCCGTTGGAGCTTAACACACACGATCGCGTGGAGAACCCGTCCGGTCCAAATCCGTAGTCCTGCCTAAACTTTGTCCGTCCGCGGGATCGGCAAATCCACCGCATGCGTTTCCGGACCGGGACTTCACTCTCGCAAGCGAGCACGTGGCGGTCTCGTGCGTTGCACAGCACGAACCGCGTGCTCACTGCTGGGTGAACCCGGCACGGTCCCCGAAACAACTACAGCCGCTACTCGGCTTTCTCTCCTCTGTCGCCGTCGTCGTCGCCATTCGACCCACGCATACCTGCGTGTTACGACGTACACAGTCCACTCCATCACATTCACACCGGGAGACGCGGCTGCGTGCTCCCGCATGCCAACCGACATCTCCCTCACATACCGCTCTCTCACACACACGGTCTCCCTTGCATACGGCCGTTCACTCACGCATGCCATTACCTCCCTCGCACACGTGGCTCCACGCACTCGCGGCCTTCCACTCACTCGTGCCTCACTACTCACACAAACCATACTACTCACACACGCGGGGGCACTCATCCGCGGTCCCTCATCCACACACCGTCCCTCACTCATACACGCGGGGGAACTCAACCGCGGTGCCTCACTCACACACCGTGCCTCACTCACACACGCGAGGGCACTCACCCGCGGTGCCTCATTCACACACACGGCGACACTCACACACGGTGCCTCATCCACACACGGCATGCTGGGAAGCACGCACTCTGGCACCATCGCCACCACACCACTCACACACGGGGTCGCTTCCACACACGGGGACGCACTCACGCCTTGCACCACACACACAGGGACAACCACACTGGGGATTCGTGTCCCCACAAGGGTCTCCGGGGCCTCTATACCCCTCAAGCTCTCCAAGCACCCGTTCGCAGCACTCCTCCCCTCAACCTCGCAAAGCACGACCGAACTCACCTGGTCGTGACTCGCCTCAAGGGGGCATACTCCCTCCCCTCGTTCCTGGAGGAGGCCATCCAGGTGCTCGCACTGGGTCTCCACCCAGTCCACCAGCTCACCCCCATTATCCTCCACTACCTCTGTGTGTGTGTGTTCGTCTCTAACCTTGTCCAATTCATGCAGTCTCTCCTCTATTTTTTCTGTCTCCCGTGTCTCTATACATTTACAAGTTTCTGTTGTCCCCTCCTGTCTATTAGTCTCCGCTTCTTTCTGGTGTCTTTCCTTTATCTTTATGTAGGTCAACCTTGCTTTCTCCTTAAGTCGCTCCCGTCCTTCCCTGTTTTTCACTCCTTGCTCTTTCACGATCTCCGCGTACCTCATCCTTGCTCTCCGTATTAATTGTTCTTTTCTCTCCCTCGCAATTACTTCCACCTCGTCTCTTGTCTCCCGAATTATTTTCTTACCCGCCTCCACCGCGGGCCTGTCAGCCGCTGCACCCCCTCCCAGCTCGTTCGTTCCGACACGTGGAGTCGCCATTTTAAGTTCCCTGGTCACGGCCTTCATGCCCGCCTGCAGGCATCGGCCCATGTTCTGCGTCTCACCCCGTAGCTTTTTCATTTCTTCCCTCATTTGCTGTGTATTCGCATCCATCGTCGTTTTCACTTTATTCATTTGTTTGTTCATGTCTTTCATTTCGTTTTTCATTTCATTTGTATTTGTATCCATCTTTTCTGTCATTGCCGCCAGCATGGCGCATAACTGGGCCATGTCGGATGCACTCAGCTGAGCCGTTTCGGCAAGGGTTGGGGAAGGGTTTTGGTGGAGAGGGGGGGGGGAGGTGTCATACACCGCGGCTGCTGCCGCACCTATTTCGGGCTCTGGGTTCAGTTGGGCGAGTCCGTGTTCCTGCACAATCAACACTTCCTGCACGGGGATTCCATCCTGAGCCATGGATTCTACACATTCTACATCCATTTCTAATACCCCCGGCTCCCGCTCGCCTTGAGACGCCATCTTGCTTCTCGTGAAGGGTTAATTTGAATCGCTCGTAATTTGGAGGGAATCGGGGGTCGCTTCTCTCACCCCTGGACCGATTCCCGTGAATTTAGCCGGAGACAGAAGAGCCCGTTTTCCTGTTCTCAGATACCAGTGCCGCGAGGAGGGCGATGAATTTGTATCGCACGACCTGACACCAGTGTTGCGGATTCGCGCCCGCCGGCGTGCTGACGGCCACGTAACTCGAATCGCGGCACGTCGCCCACCGGACGGACAATCCAGTCGTGACCCTCTCGGACTAACGCCGGGAACCAGTCACGGGTGGACCTTTCGGTCTCACCGCGATCGAGCCAATCAGCCCCCGCGTGGGATAGGGTTGCTCGCCAAATTCGACCTACCTAAGTACCCACGCGGAGGGTAGACCGGGCGATCGCACCTCGCCGCAGGTCGACTTCGGACACGGGCCACTTAAGCGACCCGTTCCGTACTATCGGGATAACCGAGCGGTGTTATCGTCGACCTCGACGGTTCGATTAATTATCGGGCGTATTCAGCCCACTACCAACCCTTTACGTGAAGCAAGATGAGGATTCAATGAAGGAAATGACGAAGCGAAGCGGGAAACAGTTCAACACAAAGCACATTTATTCGCGCTGAACGGAAAGCACACATATTCAATTACACCAAAAGCACATGTAAAAGGAGAAGAAACACAATATTACACAAAAAGCAAATATAAAAGAGAAACACAATGCAGAGCTATCCGACTACCGAGCACACGGCAACACTTATACAATTTTACTTCACAGACGGCGCCGACAACACATACCCAAAACCAAGGAAAGAATACCCTCAAGGATGAGGCGGGCCTGAGGCCGAGACCGGGTCGGGCCTACCCGTCTGGTGATGAGACGCGGAGCGGCGATGGTGCCTCAACTCCGCGGGCCTCGCGGGCAGTGTCTGGTAGGGGGTGGGAAAGGGGCCCCCTTGGTCGCACTATCTCAGCGCGGGGGGAAACAGGAGGGGGTTGCTGATGCTCGGGGTATAGAGGATTTTTATTGCCCCGCAACGAGCGTCTCCACCTCGGCCAGGTCGCGCTGTCGGCCTCCCTGGGGTGCAGCTCCCTGCACGACGCGAGCACCCCCTCGTCTGCCCTCGCCGCCTCTCCACAGCTCCGTCCCCTCCGCTCCGACTCCAACGCACACGACGACCAGCTCCTTCTTGCCAACTCCACCGCCCGCGAAGTCTTAACTCTCTGTTCCCTCTCGACTCTACTACTCACTGGACTGACGAACACGGTCGCTTATATCAGCCCCGTGGCTTCGCCTTCTCCTCTTTGACCCCCTCCCTTCGACCTTTCACCTCGCTCCCCATTGGCCCGAGAAAAAGTGGGCGTGAATGCTTTTTGATCCATAAATTTGCATATATCGATCGCCCTCCAACGCCCTGGAGGCGGGGCCAAATCGCCCCTCGCTCACTGATTGGACGGCAAAAAGTGGGCGTGTGTCGTTTTTGATCCGTTTTTGAAGCACAAAATCCGTGATTTTGTACACGCTGTTCGGCGCGCACCCTGCACGAGTCCAACACCGGTACCCACAGGCGGCGCAAGAACGGTGGCGATGCGACGGTTGCGAGGTGTGACGGGAAGGTCGTGGCGGTTGTGGTGAAGCGGCGTTGTGGTTGGTGGTTGATGTTGTGACTGGTGGTGGTAACAATGGCGGTTGGTCCAAAATAAAGATAGTAAAAGAAAAACGGCTATCCTGAAGAGTCGCAGCACGCATAAATGACATGTATTCCCACTAGACAACGGGTTTGGGCCTAACTACACATGTACTTACCGAGATATCTCACCTAAGGGACCTGAATGGTGGTTTGCGAATTTGGTAACCACAACAATATATATATATATATATATATATATATATATATATATATATATATATATATATATATATATATATATATATATATATATATATATATATATATATATATATATATATATACATATATATACCGTTGTGCCCCCAGAATCCGAACGCCCCATTGTTTGAACAAATTGGAATCCGAACAATTTTTTCGAGAAAAATTTGCCCTAAAAACCGGACACATTTTCGAAAACCGAACACAACGTGGCGTTCATGTTTGTTCACATGCGTCTCCCCCGCATGTTCGAGCCGCATCTTCGCGCTTTGTTCATTCAGTTCGTCGGTGGAAGTCCTCGTGAAAGCATCTCTCGTGTGTCGATCGCTACTTTACATCGTGTTTTCACCTTGATGTGTGCTGTTTTTTTTTCTTCAATTATCACCCTTGTGCATTCACCATGGCAACCAAGAAGAGCAGTGAAGCAAATATGAGTAAGAGGAATTCCGTGAGAACGACAATTGAGTTGAAGAAAGAACTTGTTGCTAAGCATGAGAGCGGTACGCGTGTGTCTGATCTCGCTGCCATGTTCGAGCTGCCGAAATCGACCGTGTGTAGGATTCTGAAAAATAAAGAAGCGATAAAAGCACGAAAACCCGTCGTGAAGCGAACTCATTCAATGAACCCTCTGACGAATCGGCTTTAACGAACTCAACGTTTTTTTCGCGAGCATGGAAGTGGCGTCATGCTGCGTCACCCAATCGCTTCACCTCTTGATTATCTCCGTGGAACCGTGCGGTGAAAACGGCACGCTTGTCTCCACAGAGTGTACTGCGATATAAAACACCATTTGGTGCTTCATGGTTAATTACATACTTCCACCAGGCTGAACAGTTTACGTTTTGGATCCCAATGGCCACTGATAGGCCGGAGCTGCATCCAGACCTGATGGAAGAAGCGACAACGCTCCTGCTCATCCCCCAGGCTTGGAAGAAGATTCATGACTCAGAAAAGGTCATTTACTCATCTTATTTTACCTTAAACATGGGTAATTTCAGTTGAAAGTGTTTTGAAAGTGGGTTTTCTTGGGGTCCAGGAACGGATTAATTCACTTTCCATTATTTCTTATTGGGAAAATAGTTTTGGAATCCGAACTTTTTGGAATCCGAACAGCCTCTTGGAACGAATTCAATTCGGATTCTGGGGACACCACTGTACATATATATATATATATATATATATATATATATATATATATATATATATATATATATATATATATATATATATATATATATATATATATATATATATTTGCAGCATCTGTCACGTGTTGCGTCACTGAATTACTCCCGCAAAGTTTTGTAAAATTGTACCAGACTTCCAGGCTGCACCCACCTCTTCCGTGTGCATGTGCATACGAAGGGTATTGTTTTTGAAAAAAAATTTTCCCCCAAGCTTAAATCTTCAACTTAAGTTGCTTATAAAAATGTATTATCACGAATGTTGCAATTACATTTGCAAAATAAATGTTTGAATTCTGCTTGGTGTAAATCATGACAACACGGCAACTCACGTACTTATCCTCAGTTAAAACAAGCCGGTCTCTCGAGCGACGTGTGACGAGGTGTTTTGAATTACGTGGAGGTGAGGTGTTTTTAATAACATGGCGGTTACGTGGTGGTGAAGTGTTTTTAATAACGTGATGGTTACATGGTGGCATGTTTTTAATAATGTACTAGATGACCCGTGAACCCATTGTGACAGTGGGTGATGAAAAAAATCATCCAAAAAAAAGATAGCTCCAGCGAACTGTACCGCTGAGGTTGTTTGTATTGATCAAATTCTCCCTAAGAGTACTTGACTGAATCAGGAATTGATATTTTAATAATATTTTCGTTGCCTGATTTGAACGAAACTTGATACTGCACACAGCACGAGAATTGTGAGTAAGGTGGCTCTACAATTTTTGCGCTATCGTGTACTGTTTTGGCTGTATTTCGGGAACATACATATATACATACATACATGCATGCATACATACATACATACATACATGATGAGAGTTTTAGTAATATTGTTGCGGGGCCGGGTATCGGCGACGAGCACGACCGCGAGATGGAGCAGTACAGTCGGCTCCACCGAACACCCGGAATTTATAGGTCGTCACCCCAGATAACTCCAGAGCCGACAGGTCACTTATCGGACCGAAGATCGCCAATATATCGACCACGTAGGATAGGGTCGATTGCCAATTTCAATTTACCTAAATACCCACGTCGTCCAAACTACCGGGGAAATTCACCTTCGACGGCGCTCGTACGGAACGAGCCGCTAGCGTGCTCGAACCGTGTAAGACCCGAGCGGATGATCACCGAGATCCGTCAGTCCAAATGTCCCCTTACGGAGGCAACAACGGCCTTGCTAATTCTCCAACATGCACCGTGTTAAACCAATAAAAGAAACACAAAAATGAACTGATACATTTAACACATGGGTTTATTTATAATGGGGCAAGGGGGGGGGCTTGCAAGAAGCAGAGTGATCCGAATATAGAGATGCAAGGCAATTTATGTACAAGCAAAGAGCACTTACACAATTCCTACTTACTAGACTGGTTACACACACACACACACACACACACACACACACACACACACACACACACACACACACACACACACACACACACACACACACACACACACACAGCCTTTATTGAGGCCTCCAGCTCGGAGGGAAAGGCGAGCAGAAAATCAGAGCCTGCCTCGGACCTGTCCACCTCGTGTTGTTTGGGCAAGCAAATTCGAACCAGGCACCAGACACCGGCGAGCCGCGATCAGCCTCCTGAGCTTCGCTCGGCACTCGTCCTAGCAAACAAAACCTCTCCTCTGTATCCTAAACTGACGAGAAGGCAGGAGGTTTCTCTGCCACTTCCCCAAGTCTTTGAGTTGAACATCAAAGCGAGAGCTGATAACTCCACGCTTGTTCAACCTGCCCGTCAGATTGACCACAACCTTGCCTGCTCGGTGGTCATCAACTATCTCAAACACTTGCTAGTTCACCGACAGAGAGACGGCGCACACCCCTTGCGTTTCTTTTGGAGGAAGGGTCTCTCAAGCTCAAGCTTTTTGGTCCGATCGCGCCTTAAACTTATTCACCCTGTCTCGGGGGGGGAGGGTTGAGGGGGGGCTGCCTCCGCCCTCCCCGCTCTCCCTCACTGGACGGTTTTGGCGCGCAGAATCGCTTGTCGCCCTGTCACTGGCAAAATGAGTGTCAAGTCCGTCGATTGGCCCGGGGGCTTGGTGACGTCCCGCGGACTGCCTTTCTCACCGTCGCGGGGTCTGATTGGGAGCAGCAGCCACCCCACCCGCAGCACGCCGATTGGTCAAGGGCCGCCGTGTGGCTCCTCCTTGAACTCCGCCCACGTACGTGCCAACACGCACGCAGACAATGGCGTCGGTGTGAGGAAGCAAGGTGAAGGCATGTTGTTGTAGTTGAGGATTTAAAAATAAAAGAAAACCCTAACTATCAAAATAACTCACAGCGCAAGTACATTTATTCACACTTTAAACGAGGGATGGGGACCCTAACTAAAAATATACCCATCAGAGATGGGGAATCCCCCACCATTGAAAAATAATTGAAATCAGATAAGCGTTTTTCCATTTATTACAAAAATCATTTTTTTCAAGATGGCCGCCCCAGTCGGCCATGTTGGATCCGGCCACACACAAAATCAATAGGGTTCTTCCTTTTCAGGTGGTACATGTGTGATCCAAATTTCAAATCGATATGGCGAACAGTTTATGAGTTATCACACTCACAGCTATAAATGTTGACGCCCAGCCAGCCGGACGGACGGACGACCCGAGTGACAACAATATCCCCCTTCCAACACAAGGCGGGGGATAAAAACACATACTTACCGATATAACTGTTCTATAGGACCTGCATGTTGAGTGCTCAAGGCTTCCAGATTCGCAACAATATATAGATATACATATAAAAACGAAAAGCACGGTGAGGCGGTGATGCCGCGAGTCAGTCCGGGAAGCCGTGAAGACTATACCTATTAATCACGTCTTGTTTGAATGTTAATTCCCCAAGTCCCTTAAGACCCATAAAGACCCCGAGGACCCAAAAGACCCCAAGGACCGAGAAGACCCCAAGGACCCTGAAGATCCAAAAGTCACCAAAGACCCAAAATATACCAATGACTGAGTAGTCCCCAAGGACCCTGAAGATCCAAAAGACCCCAAAGACACAAAAAGACCCTGAAGGCCCAAAAGTCACAAAAGACCCTGAGGATCCAAAAGACCCTGAAGACCATTTCGACCCCTGACACTCTCCAGACAGATTATCTAATCTGTCTGGAAGGTACGAGGGAAGACAGCATCACGGCTCAAGATACACAGCAATGGTTTTAAAAGAAACTGGTTTAATAAATAATGGGGATGGGGATATGAGAAGCAAAAATGGCAGTAAAAATATAGACAAATGGAATGTAGTGCTTGAAGCACAATTAAACCGACAGCTTTGAAGGAAGTCAATAAGTACAAAAATAACACCTTAATTTTCCCTTAAATTTATCTTTTAATATCATTGTATTTTGAGAAATATTGAACAATGAACCTTGAGAATCTGTAAAGATTGTTCATCACCATATGGGCTATGCGAGAGGGAGATCTCGTGATAATGTGACGTTAAGGCGCTAGTACAGCAAGCACGATGTCAGAGTGCCAGGAGTATGGCTGTGTCATGAGAGAGGAAAGTACAGTGAAAGCTTTTTCCAGATCCCAAATGTGGATAAATATCCAGAGAAGAGAGAGTTGGCAATGAAGTGGCATCACAACATCGGAACTGATCATACTGTTGACAAATTTTCTTTCGAAAGGCACACAATAGTTTTGAACACCACTTCGAGTCTTGGTGTTTTCAAAAGGAGCAACAAAGATAGGCTGATCTATTAGGATACCACGTGGAGAAGAAAACATATGTAGAAGATGTGTGTATATATATACATATACATATATATATATATATATATATATATATATATATATATATATATATATATATATATATATATATATATATATATATATATATATATATATATATATATATACATATACATATATACATGTTTTTTTAACATTAGATGCACTGTACTCGAGGTCTCGAGCGTTGGTGCCGCCGAAGCACTTTCTTGGCAAGGGTTATACTGCGTGGTTTACAATTGCCTTCCCAGCATTTTATCCATGCTCAAATCCATTTAAATGCTGAGCGTCAAGCAAAGAAGCAGCCGTACCACTTTTAAAAGTCTTTGGTACTACTCGGCCAGGGATTGAACCACCGACCTCCCAGACTCAGAGCGGATGCTCCAACCATTACGCCACCGAGTGTGGTGTAACGGGTCACCACAACATAGAATGGCTGGAACAAAGGATGATGTGAATACTGTCTGTACCCCAAGAAGCAGACCTTTTATGACGTCTTGGCCAACCTTTGGCACTAATGTTGGTGTGATGTGGCAGGAACTTTACAGCTGTTTACAGCATGTGTTGCTCAAATCAGTACCGATGTAAGAAAGGCTGCAACAACTTTTCAAAACAAATACAAGGGAATGCAGCTGTACAATTCCCCTCATTTAAAGTCTAATGACTCCTGCAGACACCAAATACAGATGGGATAAAGTGATCCTGTCAAGCAAGGAATGCACAAAATTACTCCGGCAAATTATGAGCAAGAAACTCAAAGCTATGTTACCGACCAATGAGTGAAAAGCATTACAAAAAAAAAAAGGATTTTTTGACTGGTACACCCCCTCCAACGTGAGGCTCGAAATGTAAGCGGTGCACCTTTCCTTCGATGGCCAATGTTAATTTTGATGCTCGCCGCAAACTGCAGGAAGTTTTTCTCATGACTTTGCAGAACCGAGGGATGTTTTGAACAAGCGATTTATTACTGAAGCCCACGTTGTGCAAACCCTGTCATGTTGCTCTTAATAGAAAGTAACTTATGCTGTACCAACAACTCTGATTGGTGCCATTCAATCAATGCTTCAATCTGAACCTCTCCCCTGCACTCATTTGCATTATACATTGCAAGATAGGCTAATGCATGAATCAGCACAATTTTAAACTGTTCAGAATGGTTGATGTTTCGATAACATCTGGTTGTGAGGAAAACAAACCATTTACAATAAAATAAAATAAAAACAATTTAACAATGTCAAGTCTCATCGGCATATATAGATTACAGTAGATCTTACAGTGAATGCCGTGCAGTATATTAAAGCAGGTCTATGTGAGTTGCGCGTGCACGCACACCTTTACAGAATGGTTGAGGCTAATAATTATTTGGATTGGTAGTTCAAAGTGAACTCTAATTTCAAGTTTTATGAAGTAAGATGCAACACAAACATGCCAAGATATTGTTGTAGTCGCCGGTTCGTTCCAGTTACCCGCACGAGCCCAGCGAGTCTCCTCAATGCGACTGTAATGGTCAACCGGTTTGAAGACCCTCACAGCCGGATCACGTGTCCACTAGTCACAACACCATACTGATTGGGGTCTCTGAGCCGGTTGAGCGCTCCACTAATTAGCACCACACGTCTCATCCTCATTAGGCCGAGCAAAGTCAGACACCTGTGGCACTGTCTGGATGTGCGGCGTTTCATTGCTGCTGCCAATTAGCCCTCAACGGGCTTTCCTCATTACCTGATGAGGGACCACGATGACCCGAATTCACCCCGAGATCAGCAGGTATATTTAATGATGATAATGGTCACATGGAGAGGGAATTCCAAAGAAGCAACAAACATAATGAAACGGAAGACAAAGAAGGAACACAAAGAAGTAAAGAGCAAAGATGGAGTCATCAGGAGGAACCTGGAAAGGATTCGGGTTTCAGCCGCTACTCCCCTACCATCAAACCCATCCAGACGCAGCCAAGTGGGCCTTACAGAAAAAATTCTGCAAGAATTCACTTCTCCTTAAAGAGATACATAATGAAAGAGAGAAATAGCAAGTAAAAGAGATGAAAGAGAAGAAAAAGCAAGAATTAAAATGAATAAAAAGAATTGTGAAAAAATGAGAAAGAAGTGTAAAAGGAACAAAGAACAAAGATGTTGGGAAGAACCCGGACAGATAGATTTAGGCAGCTACTCCCCAGGCTCAAACGCAGCAACATGTACAAGCTACCAGACCAACCCCTTACCCACTACCGAATACGCGCTTATGATACAAACGCCGAATGGAGATCCTTCATTATCTAAGCCTTAGCAAGAAGAGATACCGGGACAAACCCAGTAGTGTTGTGTCACAGTCCGCAGGCTGTTTGGATCCACGGCAGGGCCAACGTTCCATCACCTCGGTGCCAAGGAGAGCAGAGGGCGTCGCTCTGGCCTCATAGGGCAGAGTTCAGCTCACCTGGAATTGGTGACAGTGTCCTTTGCACAAATTCCAGAGCTCTCTCTCACTTTCGCAGTCACTCCGCCCTTATAACCTCGGGGCTTCCTCCCACCCCACGACGTCACCCTAATTTGCAAGCTCCACACCCATTGGCCACACAGACGTCACTCACACAATGGCCAGCCTCTGTGCTTCAATCTGCACCCTTCCCCTGCATTCATTTGCCTTGCTGGCCACCCTGAAGCTCCCCAGCAGTGATTTGTGCCTAAACTGGTGCTTTTCATGGTGTGCAGGCCACTACTATTCTCCCCAAAGAAATATTCGACTGATTAAGTGTTCAGAGGGGAGAACATCAAAAAGGGTTTGTAAGACACAACAACCTCTATCTATTACATAAGTGACAGATATCAAATTTCACAATTAATGACCATGCTGATTCTATGACGTACTGAGGATATAACTAAACTACGTTGAGAAATATTAACCCTTTCGGTGCCATTTCTACAAGAGTATTATAACCAAATTAATAACTCTAGCATTTTTTAACTGCTCCAGTAACATTTACAACTAGAACGAGCAAAGATTGCACACCCTCACCCGGACTTGTTTTGTGTAGTTTTGAAGTATGTATTGCAGACACGTACTCACATTCTAATGACTCATGCTTTGTGGAGGTACACGGTTGAAAAACAGAGAACGTGCACTACTGGCTACCACGAGGTGGCATTTGTGGCCTACGTTAGCGCATTCTATGTCGAAAGAGAGATAAACAAACAAACGGACCCAATGCAATACTCTCTCCATTGGCAAGGGTAATAACTCATTCTAATAATAAGGATGGAAAGTTAATATGTCTATTTAAAGTCATCAAAACATTCGAAAAGTAGCAAACATGTCCTACTTCACATTATACTAAAATAAGCAATTTGCTGTCTGTCTGTCTGACTGACTGTGATACATTTGGTCGTTACTTATTCAATCTCAATCAAACTTACCTGGGGGACTATAGGTCACATGATGGAGGTTGTAGTGACTTAACTTGCCCCCCCCTCCACGAGGGGGATTTCCGCCTTGGACAAACTCTGTGTTAAGGTGTGTAAATAGCTCAGCATGGCATTTCATGGGGCACACCTACCGGAAGTAAAATTACAATAAGCACAAACTATTCTGTCAATTCTTTCCAACATACGATTACCTTCTTAAACCATCTATCGTTTGACACTAACGTGAAAGAAATCTGGAGCAAACCCAATGTCCTTGAGGCATTCTATGCTTACGCATTTCCCTACAGACTAAATGATTTGAGCCGTCTTAACTTGCTCGGCCTCTAGGTATTGTGCTCAAATGAGTCTTCACACGTGAACGATGCATCCCATTCCCCAATTTTTCTAGTCATAATATTTCATGGACTGTACATGGATTGTTTATAACGTATCTTGGGGCCTCAAATGTCATTTCTCCAGGCCATGGCTTCAAGTGTGACGTGCGACATTGCCCCCAACACTCTCACGGCCCAATCGTGACCTTTGTTTGACACATAATCCCATTCGCAATGCACAATCGTCTCAAAGCTTCCCAGCCTGGGTTCGAATCTCGACCCAGCTATAAACTGCCATCCCAATGGTTTCATTGGCAGGGTGATTCATCAGTGTGTGCCGTCCCTCGGATGGAAGTTAAATTGGGCATCCCGTCTGCTGGCATAAGTTGTTGGACATGAAACATCTGTGTCTTTCGAAATGAGTCGGCGAGCTATTGCCGACACTCTGAACAAATTTCAAATGTCTGCTCCAACCTTAAATCAAACGTGAGGCCTGGTCAGCTGGTTTCTGAAATATTTAGGCCAAGCTACCCCTGGCCAAATTGACAATATGTGGGAATAATTGTGGCCGTTAAAGAAGAAGAAGAATATTAACCCACCGCCATGCGCATGACAATGTCGGACATGCACAAACACGACACCCCTCTCACACCCCCAGGCTGCCCCCGTAGCCAGCGGTTGTTTCACGTATGTAAAAGAAGGCAATTCTCTGTGGGTACATACATCTAGTAATTACAAAATCGAAAATGGCTGGACCAATCTCAACCAAAGTCGGTATACTGTCTAGAGGTACTGATGGTCATTTCATGAGCACGACATCCCCATTCCCTAAACGACGGTGGGGAGACTACTTACAATTTTCACCTGTACTCGTGGCACATTGCAAGTGGTTGACTGACCACGGCACAAAATAGATAAGCCTCACTCTCCCTCCTCCCCTCCCCCATGCCGCCCAGGCCACTACTGGAGGAAATGGGTGTTTCTTGTGTTAAAATAAAGCAACTCTCTATATGTGTGTGCACGTTTGATCAGAAAAGAATTGAAGGCCAGGCCAATCTTGGAAGACAACTTGCAATTTTCACTTGTACATGTGGAATAGTGCAAGTGGATTAACCACTGATCCCTACCTAAAGGCCCGGTCACACCTTGACGTTTTAGCCAACGTATGCCGATTTTTAAAAAATTTTTTCTAAAATGCTGGCACACGTTGAATACGTTATGGGTAAGTTTTGATAACATTGAGAGCACGCTGAAAAACACTGCCATACGTCGTTGTACGTTGGCTTTATACGTTGTACTTTCTGGTTGTGTTCAAATTTTTTCATGCTTGAAATTTCACGACATATGCCGGCGTATGACTCGCACGTTCCGCTACGCTGGCCACATGTTGTATGCACGGTCTGCGATCGTTGACAGACGTCAACACATGCTACTTGTAAGTTAATCATAAGTCGAGACACGCCGGCGTAATGTTTTGCGTACCCGAAACTTATTTCTAACCTGTGATTAACGTGTTGTTTGGCACGTTACGCGTTCGATGCCACACGTCGACAGACGTTACTTTTAAGTTACTCATAGGCTGAAAGACGTCGGTATAATGGATCGTCCTTGCGTCAGCGTCCACGGCCACGCCAGGACACTTATTTGCAGCATTCTTCAAACTTTTCTTCGGCATGACGAGGATGTTCACACTTCGATGTCTCGCTTGGCTATGATTCCAATTGTCCATCGGCAGCGTCTATTTAAAATAGTCGAGTTTGAGCGTTTTAACACGTTCAGAAGAAACGCTTCAAATTTCAAAACCCCAGCGTCAAAAAACAAAGGCGAGTGACAGCAATTTAAATCGTTCATTGTAAACAATGAAAATAGCTGAGAGGTACCGTTTAAAAGTCGTTGAGTGTAAAAAAAAATGCAATTGTTGAGCGCAAGCGTCTACTTTCAATAGTGGAGATGCAGCCATTTTAATCGTTGAGGGTCAGCCTACGAATAACAAACCCTACGTCACCGGCAAAGATAAACTGCCGCACGACATGGATAAGTTAGGCTATCGTTGGGCATAGTTTGTGAACGCCGGCTTCACGATAATTATTCGTTGGTATATCGTATCTATAAGTAATCACAGCGCTCTACGCACATTATTAGTTCATTGTGCATTTGTCCAGCCCATTATGAATAGACCTAAATCGTAAAAACAAGCAATAGCTCATTGTTGAAAAAGTCCCATTAAAAATTAGCCGCGAACAACTTCGAACAATGGTGAAAACTTGTCTCCTACTCGTGGACACGCGGATGCAAGGACGATCCATCATAACCCACACCCTCCCCCTCACACTCACCTACTACTGCCAACATGAACAAACTAATACTAATACTAATACTGATACTGATACTGATACTGTTACTGCTGACATGGACATCGACTCAAAAAGGACTCGAAAACTCTGTTGGGTTCCCCTTTTATGAGCAGCATTTTTATATACCAATTCCAAAAACCGCTGGGAACACGTCTTAATATGGCAGTTGTAAGTTTGAAACACGTTCTTTTATTTTTTTGTCGACCGGAAGACGTCATTTGAATACGTGTGCATACGTCGATGTTGGTTGGGACTACGTACAGAATTGGTTCAAAGCACGTCAAACATAAGTTAGAAATAAGTTTCGCGTAAAAAAGACATTACCGCGACGTGCTTCGACTTATGAGTAGCTTATAAGTAGCGTTTGTGGACGTGTGTAAGCGTCCACATATCGTGTGTAAAACTTATCCCCATCGCATGCGGAACGTGTGTCATACGCCGAGTACGTCGTAAAATTTTGAACATGTTCAAAATTTCTTGACGTACTCTACTTACTACGACGTATGATAGCGTATTTAGCGTTCTACTCGCGCATACCAAACTTACCCATACCGTATTCGACGTGCCCCAACGTTTTAGACATACTTTTTGTTACGTCAGCATACGCTGGCAAGATCGCCAAGGTGTGACCGCGATGTTGACCCTTCCATTTCGACGGCAGTTATGATTCGAATCGTTGTGCGTCAGCCTTTTAATAGGCTACGTCACGACATCGTCGGCGATGCGTGCAACGCGCTATGCCTAAGTTAGACTATCGTTGGGCATCGGTTGTGTAGGCCGACAACAGGTTCAGCATTCGTTGGTATAAGTTATATATATATAACACAACGAAACGTTCTGTGTTGTTACCAATGCGTTATACATAAGACCAAGTCGCTATGAATACGTCCGAATCTTTAAAAAAAAACATCAAAACTTCAACGTAAGCCAGCGTTTTACATAAATTTTAACATGTTGCCATCGCTGGCTAAAACGTCAAGGTGTGACCGGGCCTTAAGGAAGGGGGTAACGACATCATGTTCCGCTCCCTCCGGGAGTGGATATTTCGAGTTAGGAATATTTTTTTAACGTGTCTGAGCTTTGTGAAAGAACTTGTACTCACATCAAATGTTGGGTAAAGGCAACAGCAGACACAAAATCCCCTCCCTCCCACCTACCCCAGGAGTTGATAAAATGATACATTGGATTAATGTGGCGTTGGTGTCACTCTGCCATGATTGGCCAGATGACATTCTCCTGTGTTCAAAGTTTCTTGTTATTTCCTTGTAAGATAAGGAGAGGAGGAGATTGGGACCATACTCTGTGCAGAGCGTTGGTGCTGCTTAAGCAGTCTCCTTGGCGATTGGACACAATCTTGGATGGGTCGCCACTCCGACACAGGATACCAGCATGGTGGCACTCATTTTGCCGACCTCGGAAGGATGGCAGGCCGAGTTAACCCCACCTGGTATTAATTCAACAGTTGAGTGGGGTTTGAACTCAGGACCCTCAGATCCAAAGCCCGCCACCCTAACCATTAAGCCAACACTAGGCGTACAATATAATAACTTTATTTGTAAGATAAGATAAGAACTTTATTTTTCGAAGTGTAAAAATGCAAGGAATATGTACGTCTAAGCGTACTTTTACAATCCTTGTCAACAATGTTGTGTTTATTTTAGCATGGAAAAGTCTTGATTGTGAAGGCTAGCGTTGATCTACGCCGGCGGACAGGCCCAACAAAGGGTTAACGCTCAAGACCTCAGATTCTGTTCGCTTCCTATGGTGGTTAGCACACTTCGATCAATGCTATGTTGCTTCCATCCATTGTTCTCATGTTAATTTTAGCTTTTTTCATTGTATTGAGATGAGCAGCACACACACCAACAATTTCATCAGGGCATTCACATGGATCCCGAGTTCAAGTTAATATTTTGACATTACTGCGATTTGGTCTGTTTGGTGTTCCCAAATCAGAAGGTAGCTCATCCTGTAATTCCACATTTAAATCCCAGATGCTATCGATTTGTCTATTGCCATCTCCTAATTTCCCAGTCCAGCATTATATGTACACATTCCTCCATGACCCTTAAATAAAGTTCTCCGCAACTGAAGTAGCAGCATCCATGATGAGAATCGATGGAAGTTGGTGGTGACATAATGGCAGGTGGTGTGTTCGCGTGAACCTCATGGAATGTGATGATCCATTCCTTTGGTATCCCTATTGCACTTGATGATTTGTTTTTAATACATTGCGGACACAGACCCATGAACTGACTTCCCAAATTCACATCAGCAGGTGATTCCAGCACTGGATACACAGCTTTCCAAATTATACAAAAATATTTTGAACTTTGAGAACTTGGAGTCCTTGCTTGCTGGCTCAGGTATTTCACTTAAAATTCATCCTAAAAGTTAAGATTGCAAAACATTACGAGGCACGAAAGGACGATGCCAAGCCAGGTGTCTTGACATATTCGCTAACCGATCTTTTTGCAAACAAATTCCATACATCCATCAAAAAATTTTATTTGTGTTGAAGTACATTAACTTTGCGGAAAGTTACAATCCATCCCATATTGTGTTGTGGAAGCACAGGGGTACAGGACTGTTTGTGCTTACTCCATTGTTAGACGGTTTAGTTTTATGTTCAGTGCTTGTTCAGTTAGGTAGGGTATATGCTTTGGTCCATCATCACACCCTCACACTCCTGCATTTAATCATTTTGTGAATCAATGAGGAGAGGGCTGACAGGATGGCCGAGGAGGTACGTACACTCGCCTCTAAGCCATCTGGCCTGAGTTTGAATCTCAGCCCAGCTATAAACTGTCATCCTAGTGTTTCACAGTGTGTTCCATCAATTTGCATGCTGTCACTCCACTCGAATGGACGTTAAACCGGATCTCCTGTCTGCCGGCATTAGTTGATGGACATTAAAGATCTCTTTGCAAAGAGTCGGCAAGATATCGCTGACATCATGACTAAGTTACAAATTCTTGCCATAACTACTTTGTTGAGTGGCAGGCATGGTTCGTGAAAGACTTTGGCCAAAAAACATCCCCCAACAAACGCCGCAAGAATGTGGGAATAATTATGACCGTTAAAGGATGAGGAAGTGAATCAACGAGGAGGGATTAGAATCCTGGGATAAATCGTCATTGCCTCGGAAAACCTTTTGTTCTCGGACTGTTACTCTGGATACCAGATATATTACAGTAATGTAAAATTACAATGGGATCAGCACGTGCATATTTTGTGGATGTTTATGAGAATGCCACTCTAATTCCTCATCATGGTCTGCAGAATAACATTTGCATTTCTGAACGCACATGTGGTTATTCAAATTGGCAAGAGGTGACTCACTCACTAAATTTACCTGTATAAACGTGTACAGTGTAGCACCACCTGGTGGTGGTGGCAGAGGGTATTATAATTTCCAAATTTCCTTTGGCTTACTCGGCTTAACAAAGTGTTACTCACGTTCTTCTTCCCACATAACGCCAGGGAAACCAACTTGGCCTCGACGTCTGGGGCTCTCATTGGCTTAAACTGGAATATTACATCACACCTTATGTCATCATGTCCTGTCTAACCCTAATCCTAGATTCCTATAAGTTTAGTGATTGTTATTCTGTTAATAAAATTTATGCATAATAATTCGCTATTTTGATACGTAACCACCCCAAACTTAACTTACCGAAAGTAAATACGAAGGGACGTTTTAACGAGTGGGTAGAGAGAATAAGAGTACTGTACTGTACTGTACAGCAAGTGAAACTGTACGACACGGTTATTAATGTTTGCATGTGTTCAGTGCGAAATGGCTCGAGGTTATGGTGTATAAATTATATTAAGGGAATTACAGTAACAATGTCTGGACTTCCCGAAAGGGGGTGATGCGTGGTAATAGTTAGTTTGGGATTATGGTTAAGGAAATTGTGCCACATAACCTCTATGTAAACCTCCACAGAGGGGTGCCGTGAGATTGGTAAGAGATGGATAGAGTTATAGACTCTGAAGGAGCGGAGCGTTGCCTGGGGAGAAGAGGGTGGAGCTAATGGGGTGGTTGGCAGAGTCGGTGAGGCGCGTCGAAGCCTGAGGAGAGAACCATTGATGTGTGAGGGTTCTAAGGAGGTCGTCCTGCCTGCCTGTTCGTCCTGCCTCTGCCTATTTCATCGACCTGCCAGTGTTATTGGTCTCATCATCCTGGTCATTGTCTCCTCATGTAGTTAGTTATGTTCTTTTCAAGAGTTTCTTTTAAGTATTGAACAAACGTATCGGCAATTCGTTTTGACTGCAAACTTCCGGGGTTTTTGTAGTCGGGTAGAAAGGCTCTATGGCTGTAGTTTGAGCCCTGTTTACCACCCCTCTCGGGTAGCTTGTGGAGTGTGGGGTTCAACGGTTGTTGATCTGGTCCAACCGCGCCACCCTCCCTGCCTCCCTGGCCCAGCCAATGCCCCCACCCTGACACTGGCGCTTCTCCTGCCCCCACCAGCCCTCGGCCCACTGGCTCTCCTGCCCCCCCCCCATACCCATGCTAGTATATATGAGGGGCAGTCAATAAGTAACCTTAAAATGGCGATATAAATTTGAGAATGTAACGTGTGTAGTTGTGGACGACATATGTTCTATGGGTAAGAGTCATGTTTTGTCTGTTTCAGATCTGGCAACATTGAGCGGATGACGTCAGTAGAGCAGCTCCAAGATGGCGGCTCCCTTAGAAGCATGCACCATGGAGGAGCAACATTCTGTCATCCATTTCTTGGGAAGTGAGGGAGTGAATCCCAGTGAAATAAATCGCCAAATGAAAATGCAATATGGTGACATGTTTATCGCTGCAGCAGTGTACGACAGGGACAGGAAGTTTAAAAGTGGAGTTCTTTCAGCTCGGGTGTGAGTTGTCTAAGCACCCACCTCGCAGACACTTTGTGGAACCCCAGAATGTTGTGAATGATATGGTGTGCTGAACCATGGCTAATGTTCAATTCGGAGACCATTCCATCCAGCGTAATTATTACGGTTTTTCCTTCGCATGCACTCAACTCCTGCAACCATTTCTGGTGTGTCGGTAGTGTGAGGCCGGCCCGAGCGAACAGCATCTGCCACACTGGACACTCCACTTTCTAAACTTCCTGTCCCAGTCGTACACCTGCTGCAGCAATAAACGTGTCACCATATTGCATTTTCATTCGGTGATTGATTTCACTGGGATTCACACCCTCATTTCCCAAGAAATGGATGACAATGTTGCTCCTCCATGGTGCATGCTTCAAAAGGAGCTGCCATCTTGGAAATGCTCCACTGACAGCATATGCTCAATGTTGCCAGATCTAAAACAGACAAAACATGACTCATATAACCTCAACGTCTGAGGCTCTCATTGGCTTAAACTGGCATAGATATAACATATGGCATCTACAACTACACACATTACATTCTCGATCTCGCCATTTTAAGGTTACTTATTGACTGCCGTGTGTGTGTGTGTGTGTGTGTGTGTGTGTGTGTGTGTGTGTGTGTGTGTGTGTGTGTGTGTGTGTGTGTGTGTGTGTATATATATATATATATATATATATATATATATATATATATATATATATATATATATATATATATCTTGTACCATACACACAGAACCTCGGTTCTGCAGAAGCAGCTTCCTTGAATGAGGGTTATGCTGTGGATGGTTTACCATTGCCTTTCCAGCAGTTGTTAGGGCAGGAATTTGGAATTTAGCCATGGTGTCGGCAATAGCTCACATATTCTTCACAAAGGTCACTTCTTCTTCTTCTTCTTTCAGCTCGCTCCCGTTAGGGGTCACCACAGCGGATCAACCATCTCTATTTCGCTCTATCCTCCACATCTTCCATTGACACTCCAACCACCCGCATGTCTGCCCTCACTGTATCCATGAACCTCTTCTTTGGCCTTCCTCTTCTCCTCCTGCCTGGCGGCTCCATCTTCAACATCCTTCTCCCGATATACTCCGCTTCCCTCCTGAGCACATGTCCAAACCATCTAAATCTCGCCTCTCTCACTTTGTCTCCAAACCGTCCTACCTGCACTGTCCCTCTAATATACTCATTCCTTATCCTGTCCATCCTTGTCACTCCCAACGAAAATCGCAGCATCTTTAACTCTGCCACCTCCAGCTCCGCTTCCTGTCTTTTTGTTAGTGCCACCGCCTCCAAACCATACAACATAGCTGGTCTCACTACCGTCTTATATACTTTCCCCTTCACTCTTGCAGCTACCCTTCTGTCACAAATCACTCCTGCAACTCTTCTCCACCCACTCCATCCTGCCTGCACTCTCTTTTTCACTTCTCTCCCACACTCTCTGTTACTTTGGACAGTTGATCCCAAGTATTTAAACCCATCCACCTTCCGCACCTCAACCCCTTGCAACCGCACCATACCACCACCCTCCCTCTCATTTACGCACATGTACTCCGTCTTACTCCGACTATCATTCCCCTTCTCTCCAGTGCGTACCTCCACCTCTCGAGGCTCGCCTCAGCCTGCTCCCAACTCTCCCTACAGATCATGATGTCATCCGCGAACATCATAGTCCATGGGGACTCCAGTCTGATCTCGTCCGTCAACCTGTCCATCACCATTGCAAACAGGAAAGGGCTCAGAGTCGATCCTTGGTGCAATCCCACTTTTATCTTAAACCGGTCCGTCATTCCTACCGCACACCTCACCGCTGTCACACTGTCCTCATACATATCCTGCACGATCCTCACATACTTCTCCACCACTCCCGACTTCCTCATACAATGCCACAACTCCTCTCTTGGCACCCTATCATAAGCTTTCTCTAAATCCACAAACACACAATGTAACTCCTTCTGGCCTTCCCTATACTTCTCCATAAACATTCTCAAAGCAAACATTGCATCAGTGGTGCTCTTTCCTGGCATAAACCCATATTGCTGCTCACAGATCGTCACCTCTCCTCTCAACCTAGCTTTCACGACTCTTTCCCACAACTTCATATTGTGGCTTAACAACTTTATCCCTCTATAATTTCCACAGCTCTGCACATCACCCTTATTCTTAAAAATCGGAACCAGTACACTTCATCTCCACTCCTCCGGCATCCTCTCACTTTCCAAGACTTTATTAAACAATCTGGTTAACAACCCCACTGCCATCTCTCCTAAGCACTTCCATGCCTCCACTGGTATACCTTCTGGGCCAACCGCCTTTCCACTTTTCATCTTCTTCATAGCTGTCCTCACTTCATCCTTACTGATCCACCCCACTTCCAGATTCACCATCTCCACCTCTTCCAACCTTCTCTCTCTCTTATTTTCTTCATTCATCAGCTCCTCGATGTACTCCATCCACCTTCTCAACACACTCTCCTCGCTCGTCAGCACATTCCCATTTGCGTCCTTTATCACCCTAACCTGTAGCACATCCTTCCCAGCTCGGTCCCTCTGTCTTGCCAATCGGTATAAATCCTTTTCCCCTTCTTTTGTATACAACTTCTCATACAGCTCGTCATATGCCTTTTCCTTGGCCTTTGCCACCTCTCTTTTTGCCTTTCGCCGCCACTCCTTGTACTCCTGCCTACTTTCTTCATCTCTCTGACTATCCCACTTCTTTTTCGCCAACCCCTTCTTCCTTATACTTTCCTGTACTTCCTCATTCCACCACCAAGTCTCCTTATCTTCCTTCCTCTGTCCAGATGTCACACCAAGTACCTTCCTAGCTATCTCCCTCACAACTTGTGCTGTCGTTGCCCAATCATCCCACCCATCTTTACCACCAGCCAACGCCTGTCTCACCTCCTCCCTAAATTTCACGCAACAGTCTTCCTCCTTCAGATTCCACCATCTGGTCCTTGGTTCAGCCCTCACTCTCTTCCTCAACCTCACCTCTAAAGTCATACTACAGACCACAAATCGATGCTGTCGAGCTACACTCTCCCCTGCCACCACCTTACAGTCACTAACCTCTTTCAGGTTGCATCTCCTGCTTAAGATGTAATCCACCTGTGTGCACTTTCCTCCATTCTTGTATGTCACCCTGTGTTCCTCCTTCTTGAAATACGTATTTACCACTGCCATTTCCATTCTTTTTGCAAACTCTACCACCATTTGCCCTTCCACATTTCTCTTGTTGAGACCGTACCTACCCATCACCTCCTCATCCTCTTTATTCCCTTCCCCAACATGCCCATTGAAATCTGCTCCAATCACCACTCTTTCATCCTTGGATACACTCTCCACCACTTCATCTAACTCACTCCAGAAATCTTCTTTATATTCCATCTCACACCCCATATGCGGTGCATATGTACTGAAGACATTCATCATCACCCCTTCAATTTCCAACTTCACACTCATCACTCGGTCAGACACTCTCCTCACCTCCAATACCCTCTTGACATAATCTTCCTTCAGGATTACCCCGACACCATTTCTCCTCCCATCCACACCATGGTAGAACAGTTTGAGACCACCTCCAATGCTCCTAGCCTTAATCCCCATCCACTTGGTCTCTTGTACACACAGTATGTCCACCTTTCTTCTCTCCATCATATCAGCCAACTCTCACCCTTTGCCAGTCATCGTCCCAACATTCAGAGTTCCAACTCTCACCTGCACACTTCTACCCTTCCCCCTCTCCCACTGCCTCCGGACTCGCCTTCCCCGTCTCCTTCTCCTCCTTCGCCCAGCAGTAGCACAATTTCCACTGGTACCCTGCTGACCACCGGTACCGGTGGCAGTCGTTGGTAACCCGGGCCTCGACCGATCCGGTATGGAAATTCGTTTTGTTGTCCGCATAATGATTTGGCATAGGTTTTTACGCCGGATGCCCTTCCTGACGCAACCCTGGTCGCCTCTTACGACACACAGGGATATGGTACACCTATTCTAACCGGGGCATACAGTGGGCCCAGTACAACTGGTACTCATTTCGCCGACCTCGGAAGGATGGCAGGCTGAGTCAAACCCCTGCTGTTTTCGATTTGGTATATATATATATATATATATATATATATATATATATATATATATATATATATATATATATATATATATATATATATATATATATATATATATATATATATATATATATATATATTAATTCAGTGTCCCAACGGGGCTTGAACTCAGGACCTTTTGGGTCCCAAACCACTGCCCTAACCACTGCGCCAACACCAGGCTAAGAAGTCACCAGGTGGTGACTTCTTCACAAAGGTCACTGTGGGGTCCAATGTGCACCAACTAATGCTGGCAGACAGGTTAACCTTCAACGTCCATCCGAGGGACGCAACACTTTGATGAATCACCATGCCTATGAAACACCGGGATGGCAGCTTATAGCTGGGTCGGGATTTGAACCCAGGTTAGACCAGCTTAGAGGTGTGTGTGCATACCCATAGAAGGAAATTGTGGGGAGGGCCATATAACAATCCCATAATGGAATGGTGCTGGAAGCACCGCCCACCTTGCTGATATACTCGTCAAGGAGGGGTGGGTGATAGTTTGTTGTGGGACATGTTAGGGTGGGAGGGCCAAAGAACAACTTGCAGCAGCAGCAATCTCATAATGCAATGGCAACATAATGCTGCCAACTGTATTACAATTATGTCAGCCAGCATGGTGTACGCTTCAAGAAAAGTGTTCTTTTGACCGGGCTGGCTGGGTGTAATGAAAAAGGATTTGGAAGGAAATTTAGACGCCTTAAGCAGAAATGTAAGACATTGTTAATTATTCGAACAAAGTGTGGTGACTATGCATGAAGCGGTGAAAGAGAAGAGCGGCGACGTAAAAGGATAAAGACAGACAGAGACACTGTCAATTTATTTATTGACAAGTAATGTTGCCACTACTTGTACAACAAATATTGAATATTTGAATATTGAATAAATATTGTTTTTGAATAAATTGACAAATAAATATTGAATCGTACGAACGCTAACTCACAAATCATTGATTATTATCAATGCACATTTTGCGTTTTCTATTATTGAGAGACAGCAAATCTATTATTGCATGACAGTGGCATTCGTTAATAAAAGTTGAACAACACAAAAGGTCAATCTGTCATGTCGGAAAAAAAGGCAATCCACTGTATTCGGGACATCAATTCGGATTGGTAATGATCATGCTCAAATTTATTATTTTGGCCTAAAATTACAGATATCAATCTTGTTCCAACGTAAATTTGTTCAATTATCTCCCAGCAACACTAAGCAATTTTTCTCTCTAGAATATTTAAAGATACATAGAATCAGAAATTAGTTTAATGAATAAATATGGTTTTGAACACCTAATTGTTGGTTGTTTTTTTCTTGAATAAATATCTTTAAATTAAAATATTAATGCTTTTTTGTTGTCCTTGTCAGCTCGATTGCCCCCCCCCCCCAAAAAAAAAAACGGCGATGTAACTACGTCATATATCGTTACGAATCTAGCAGCCATTTGCACACAAGCAGAGAGCAGTCCCCGCAGTTCAGTTATTTCGACAAGTATGTGTTCATAGTCAGGGTCCCGTCCCGATGTCTAATGGGAATTTCGTGTGTGCGCTGTGAGTTATTTTATAGTCAGGTTTTATACATCTACTTTAACAACAGCGGCACCATCCCTCACTCAACCCGGTCGTCATTGCCCACGTGTTTTTGGCTGAAGGCGTGGGTGGGGCCTCCATCTCGTCAGATCGAGGCTCCGCCCCGAGGAACGGTATGGAACGTTTCCTCCAGCCAATGAGCAAAAGGCAAGCATCGCATGCGCACCCCAGCCAATGGGAGGCCAGCGTGCCGAAAGCTACTACGGAGCCTCTTCGGGGGCGGGCCTCCGAGACGCCTTGACACACCCCCAGAGACGCCTCGTCCAATCAGGAGGCTGACCACCTCAGGGGCGGCCCCGCCCAGCCAGATGGGATGTTCGCCCCTTGTCCAATCCGGAGGAGAGTCCCTCACAGCGGTTCCCTCAACGCGCGGGGGAGGGGAAGGATAAGGGTAGGTGGCAAACCGTTGAGAAGGAGAAAGAAGAAGCCTCGTCTTGCCTGCTGGCATTCTCATCTACTTGCGGGTGCTCGTCTCGTCTGGTCCGTTCCCGTGCTGGCTAGCGTCCGTTGCGTCGTTCCTGGTTCCTGGTCCCTGGTGCTGCGTTGTTGGTGACGGGTTCGAGTCCCGCCACCGGACAAGCACGACCAGACAGCATGAGGAGGACAGGTGCAAGAATAGGCCCCTGCCCTCAGCTTGCCTTTCCCTCCCGAGCTGAAGGGCCAAATAAAGGCCGCGGCCACCATTTCTTTGGGTGTGTGTGTGTGTGTGTGTGTGTGTGTGTGTGTGTGTGTGTGGCGCCAGTCTGCTAAGTAGAACTCTTAAGTGCTTTTCGCTCACTGTACATTGCCTGCATTTCTTTTATTCAGATAACTCTGCTCTTTGTGTGCTCCCCTCCCAGATTATTGTTTATAAATAAACCCCCGTGTTAAATGTTCTAGTTGGCATGGTTCGGGCTTGAGAAATAGTAAGGCCGTTGGTGCCGTAAGTTGTCATTGGGACCTGCGCGGCTCTGGTAACTCCGCTCGGTACCTGCGATTCGGTTCGGAGAGTCGGCGGAGGGTGTGATTTCCCCGGTAATTTGACGACGTGGGTACTTAGGTATATTGAAATTTGGCTATTGACCCTACCCCACGCCGTCAGAGAATTGGCGATCACAGTCCTTTAAGTGACCCGTCGAATCCAGAGTTATCCGGGGTGACGACCTTTTAATTCCGGGTGTTCGGTGGGAGACGGCTCTACTGCTCCACCTAGTGGTCGTTTATCACCACCGAACCCCGGCCCACAACAATATCACGTGACCCACTAAATCATCTCCAGGATACTTTTGTTTCGGGATTTGTGTTTACGTGCAGAGTACATGCCCTCTGTGTTTATGTGCAGCGTACATAGTACATACCCTCTGAAAAAGTACTGAGAATGCCAGCTGGATGCATTGTTGCTGGTTGTAGCAATCCAACCAAAGATCCAACTGTAAGGAAAATTTGGACAGACAAAGTAAAAGTGACCACAGGAAGGTGGTGTGGCCCAACTGCTTCAAGCGTCATTTGTAACGCCCATTTTGAAGATAATTTGTATGACACCGGCCTGTATTCCCAGTTTGTTACGAGTAGAAAGAAGCAATTGAAAACTGACGCGATCCTCACGGAGATTAGAGATAATTCTCATGGAATGGAAAAGAAAAAAACAAAAGAGCAGAACAGCTGTGGAAAAGTGCCAGGCACTGAGGGTAAGTAGCATTTAAATTTTTATTTTTTAACCCATATTTTATATTTAGCATTGGCCATGATCGTCAGCACTCCAGCAATCAATCTGCAACTTTACATTATATATCAGACATACGTCCAGCCGGAAGTAGGGCTAATAGTAATACATGTGTAGCTTATATGTGCCAAGCAGATAGATCATCTCCAGAAATGGAGAAAACTATGAAATGTTGAAATAATGTTTAATCACCGTGACCATGGTGCATAGTTTGACGGTAACAAACAACTTTCACATTTTAATGCCTGTTATATATGGCTGGCACAGGCCGAGCATGTAAGCATAGCAGGCACAAACGTTCAGGAGTAGAGAATCACTGTGTGCGATGCATGACGATACATGTACAATGTTGAAAGGGTCGACAAGTTAGAAAATGCAATAATTATTGTCTGACTCCTACTTTTGATTTATGAGCCAATTACCCGTAGGGTGATTAGGTTACACCCCCCACACCCACCACACACCCCACCAGTGAGACACACGCACACATACACACACACACACACACACACACACTTTTACTGTGAGAAAACTTACACATGCAATTCTAACAACTCTCCAACAAAAAAGGCCCAGCTCCCCTCCCAACTCTCTCATCTTTGCTCTCCCCTCCCCCCCCCCCCCGTCTCAAACCCAAGCCCTCACCCTTCCACTCCCAACCCTAAGACATCAATCCCCTCCTGCACTCAAGCCTTTAAACACCTTATACCTCCCCTCTCACCGAAAATCCTCAACCCCCCCTCCCCCTTCCAAAGTTATCTCATCTTTATTCTAACCCTCCTCCCGCTCATAACAGCAAATGGGCATTCCCACGTCAAAACAATGGAATATGTAACGTTTTCCACTCCCATATCATGCCATCACCGACTTCACGGAAACCCATCAGGGGCCATTCAAAAATTACATAATGCATTTTTTGCCAAAATATGACATCTCCACCCACCTGTAATGAATGCTCCAGAACGCTTCGACACCCCCTAAAATATTACATAACGCTTGATGAAGACACCCGCTTCCCCCTATTTCATACCTTAATCCCAGGATGCTATTTATCCCGTTTTTTAAGTTACCACAAACTATATTTGAAAAAGTAAAGGTGGTACAGTGTACCGTCAGTAAGACCAGGCAGCAGTCAGCAGCATCCTTGTAATGATGTCATCGGACTAATCACTCGGACTGATGTATTTGTTTCTAAATATGTTCAATTGCTTTCATTTCACACATGAGATGAAGTGTTTGTGGAAAAAAGCAATGATGGAATATAAATAAAGCCATTTGCTTTTATCATTAACTACCGAGGTACCCAACCAACAAGAGATGCCCAGCCGACTCGCCATGCACCGCCAGCAGCCATCACTGGACCATCCAGCCTGCTGCAGTATCAGAGTGACACGGAGATGCCTGACAGCAAAGATTCACTTGTTCTCATTTGCTAAAGTCCTCACCTGTCCCCATTGTTCATGTGATTAGATGGGATTGGCGCCATAGGGGTTTTAGCTTTCCTGTACTAAGTATATGTGATTCTCCTTGCGTGTTTGTCTTTTGAGCATGAGATCTGTTCCGTTTATCATCCTGTCTCTCCCACCGCCACCCACCTCACCCCCGTATTCCTTTAACAATTCATTTTAAATATAAGAAGTGTCTTCCCACCTTTCACTTACCATACGTTGGGAAGACCACCGGTTCGGCCAAATTGTACCATCTTAGGGAAATAATAAATTCTAACTGAGGCTCCCGCTATTAGGGCATGGGGAGGAAAATGCAAGCGCTCTGCACTCGCAGCGACTTTCTAAAGATGGTTTCGCCATTCAAGGAGGTATCAAACCTCTGGCTCAGATAATCTGGGTTAGTAGATGATCCTCTGACGTGACAACATAAACATACATACATGTATTAAATAAAGGACCAATGGTCCTGTAGCTCATCTGACTGGTTGCCAAAAAGTAGAGTGACAGATTGATCAGGGTAAAAATAAAAGCTGGATTTAAAATACACATTTTCGGTCAGCAAGTATTGACATGATGTCCCTGCTGTCTATGAGCCTTAGACTGAGATATTGTCCATTTCTGGTTTGATGATGTCACTTCCGGTTGTGTCAAAATTTGTCCTATTTTATAAGGAGCAATTCCAAGATGTCTACAATGTTTTTTTATGTTTTTTTTTTTTTCTGCAAGATATTGCCCACTTTCTGCATCATGACATCATTAGCGACCATATTGTTTTTCGGATCAGATTATTTTATTCAAATGTTCCCATAGGTAGTGGATCACACAATTTGTCTTGTATTGACTGGTTATAAGCAGTTTCAGAGAAGATTACGGTAGTCTAAAAGGTTTTCTTATGATCTAATATGGCTGCTTATGATCCATCACATGACTGATGACATCATTGTTAACAAATCTAATTTCCCTTCAGCGTAATTGATCCACAAATTTAAAGTTTCACATTGTCCGGTCAAGTGGTTTGAAAGAAGAAATTTGTCAGAGGTTTTGCTGCAATCCAAAATGCAAGGTCATTATTAGGGTAATACAAAATTTGTTTGAAGTATCAGCAACAGGGTATGCTCTTCATAATGATCATATAATATGTAACCTTATTTCAAGGTGTTACAGAAGTTTATCTAAGACATTCTATCACCAAGATCAACAATTCAAAACAGATAAACACTCCAAAAATCACTCAAAATGGTTGGGTTGGCTCATTTGCTGTTCCCATCTGAACACAGTGCTAATGATGCTGGGTTCTGAGGTTCAAATACCATATCTTATGAAGAAGTAGCCTTGCTGTTGAAGGCTGCTGTCTATCTGCATTTGTGGACAGGTAGAACTGTACATTATATCAACAGGAGGTCGATCGTGATATGCTAACCGCCATGGGAAGCAAGGAGAAGCTGATGTTTTGGGCGTTAACCCTTGTTTGTTCCAAAATGTTGGTCCACCGAAGAACCGTAATACATAACCAAAAAGAAGAATGTGCCAATGGGGTCGTGAAGCAATTTGGGTTGCATTGAACAATGTGTGCGTTTTAGTACAACTTACATATTCTCGTACGTTCTTTGTTCTGACTGCCTTGTACGAGGAGTAGGCTGGGTACAGGATGCCAAAAAACAATCTGAAAAGCAAATGTGAGATGTGGAAAAGATTTGTGAGAGCAAAGCATAAATTGAACACACACACACACACACACACACACACACACACACACACACACACACACACACACACACACACACACACACACACACACACACACACACACACACACACACACACACACACACACAATATGGCACTGGTTTCCCACCCCATACAGGTGTGGTGTGACCTCAGAGCAGCCAAATGGAAATTGGCTGAATTGAAGCCATTGACAGGAAGATGGTACTTCAAATCCAAAGCCAAGTAGCTCTGCTAAACTGACGCGTGATTATTGGAAAGGAGATATCCTCATACTCGCTCCATGCGGTGCCATGCCAATGGGTGTATCCCTTTGAGCAGTACCGAGCAACCAGAGTTTGTTATTCTGTCCGCACCTGCATCACAAACAGCAGGGGCCATGGTATAGGCGACTGTGTGGCTGTTTGTACACGTGACGTTTTTCACAAAATGACGGACAATTTGATTGCCATTTTGACCTTCGTTTTAGAGCATGTAATGGTGTACAAGTACATTTAGGGTATAATAAGTCAATAAGCATTGGCCGAATACAACCCTGTACAGTGCAGTGCCGTTCTCACAACTGATTTGCATTCGCTTACAGGAATACAATAGCAAAAGATGAACGTTAAATTTCGCACATCAAATCATGCTTTTGCAAATTGTTTAAAATTCGAACAATATTCAGTTGTGATTCCAAAGAAAAAGTGGAAGAAGAAGTGAAAGCTTTGATTGGCGTGTCTGATTTTGAATCACATAGCGATCAAAATGAACAAAATGAAGGAGAATGCACTGATGTCGAATATTTTTTCATGAATAATTTGGCTGTCACAATATATTTACGACTTATTTTGTTAAGCAGTATGTCGATTCTTTTTTTATTGTTGGCGCTCAGTTTAATGCTGACATTCCCACGATTCACTGTGGAGTGAATTGCTGTTTATTTAGGAGTTCATGGTGCTTGAGATGAGGTGCTCGACGAATCGCTGTAAATATAGCATAAAATAAAATGTGAGAATGGCGAACCAGGAACAATGGGTAAGTATATAGTCATGAAGTCGGTTGATCACGTAGCTAGAAACATGATGACTTATGGTGCTGTGGAACAAGGGTGGACGCCCAGTTAGTGTGGCTTGTTGACTGGGTTTAAGGAATCTCAACATACGCGTTGAAGGTGTGGTTTAGGGGAAGGAGGTGGTTGGGGGGGAGTAGGGAGGGGGTGAGTCACATGATCCATGACTGCTGAAAGCATAGTTTATAAAAACTTTTGAGTCGGTGAGATTAGAACTTTATGGACTTCAGTGTCTTGGCTCCCTCAACATATTAAAAAAATTAAAATAAACAAAATATCGTTTTATGCTTCGTCACAAAATTGGCCTCAGTGATTGAAGACATGCTTTTTACTATAAATAAATAAGTGTGACAGGATTATGGGTGCGACCTTCTGGAATTTGGTATTTGAGTGTCGGACTGCAATTAGCCCAACTCTGTTACTCGGTCTTCAAATGAAATAACAAACACCAAACTGCACCACCACGTTGGGGGTCTTCCTAACAAGCCTTATCATGTGTGGTGGATCATATCCAGAGACAGAACAAGCTGCATGTCTAGAATTGGTACATGTAATGATGATAAAGTAGCAACGATGATGAAACTTTCGCAAAACTTGCGAAATTTCATCAGCTTCAAACGCACGTGAAAAAATAAATCTGTTTTGATAAACTTTTGGCAAATAATCCCATTGGATTATAACTTGTGCTGAAATGAAATAATTAAAGGGATGATAGATTTAATGGTTGCACCCAATTGAAAGGACACAATGGTCATTTGCAGGGGGTGGGGGGGGAGTGTGGGGGGAAAGGGGAGGGGGAAAGGGGAGGGGGAAAGGGGAGGGGGGAAAGGGGAGGGAGAGAGAGGTGAGAAGAGAGAGGGGAGGAGAGTGTGGAAGGATCGTTTAAGTCGTGCTGGAGGTATCATTGGTAACTAGAAGGGCACTTGGTAGAGCGCATACCTCCGCCACATAATGCTTGATCCACGAGAACATATCGGGCCCAAAACATTTTTGAAATATCATGCTATACAGTACTATATCATTTTTGGTCCCATCTCTCAATGGTGAAGAATCACTTTATATATTAAATAATTCTTGTGTCCAGATCCGGATCTTCACCAAAATTGAATAAATTTTCCTTGTCACACACCCAACATGTCCACCAAGTTTCGTCCGAATCCGTCCACAACTTTTTGAGATATCGTACTACATATTACTTTAGCCCTTTCTGTCAATGGTGAAGGATCACTTAAAAAATTATAGTAGTCGGATCTGAATCCGGATCTTCACCAAAATCTAATCTGTTCATCCTTGTCACACACCAAACCTGTCCACAAAATTCAATCCGGATCCATACACAATTTTTTGAGATATCCTGTACACAAACAAACAGATGGAAAGGGGTGAAAACATAACCTACTTCACCTTCGATGGTGGAGATAATTATGGCAAACAAAAGCATGCATCAGCTTTCATCAGTCGGGGAGTATCTTACGAACTACCTTTTTCGTAAGTAACATTTAGTGCCCATCGCATTTTCTCAAAGGTTATTAAGAGTGAACCACAATGTGTGAACTGGTGGAACAAGTAGACCAGACCGGTTGGGGCAGGTAGATTATGCTGAAGGTCTTTAAATCAGCCAGCTGGGTTTTCATTGCCAATCACGATTCGACACAGATAGTAATACAACACATCTCCTGAAACAACTTCCTGAAGTTGAGAATCCAAATAGTATTACTGCTGTCTTTGGTCAGATAAGCAAAATACGTTTCAAGCCGAACAAAACTTTGAATCAGGGATCTCGTGTCGGTTTAAGAGATGATTTCTAATCAATATGCACTACATATAATATAGCACTACAGTTGAAATAGCAGTAATTGATTGAGAATATTTTGTACATGGTACCAGTGACCAAAATAAATAAATGAATGGTATACAGGAGGAAATAGTTGAAAGAACAAGTCGAGTATAACTTGTTTTTGTTCATCTGTGAAAAGGTGGCTTTGTTGAGTCATACTGCAGTCATAAATATGAACAGTATTAACGAGATTTGCAAGTATTTCCATCATGATTGACATTGCAGGATTATGCATGGGTAGAGGATGGCAGGATAGCCCAGAGATCGAGGATGCACACTCACCTTTGAGCTGTTTCACCTGGGTTTTCTTTTTTGTACACAGTCATGGCTCGTTGAAGAGGTATAACACTGAACGGATCAGGATGCAACAGAACAAAAGGAAGAGAGACAGAGAGACAGAGAGACAGAGAGACAGAGAGACAGAGAGAGAGAGAGAGAGAGAGAGAGAGAGAGAGAGAGAGAGAGAGAGAGAGAGAGAGAGAGAGAGAGAGAGAGACAGAGACAGAGACAGAGACAGAGACAGAGACAGAGACAGAGACAGAGACAGAGACAGAGACAGAGACAGAGACAGAGACAGAGACAGAGACAGAGACAGAGACAGAGACAGAGACAGAGACAGAGACAGAGACAGAGACAGAGACAGAGACAGAGACAGAGACAGAGACAGAGACAGAGACAGAGACAGAGACAGAGAGAGAGAGACAGAGAGAGAGAGACAGAGACAGAGACAGAGACAGAGACAGAGACAGAGACAGAGACAGAGACAGACAGAGACAGAGACAGAGACAGAGACAGAGACAGAGACAGAGACAGAGACAGAGACAGAGACAGAGACAGAGACAGAGACAGAGAGGGAAAGAGAGAGAGACAGAGGCAGAGAGGGGCAGAGAGAGACACAGAGACACAGAGACAGACCAACAGCAGGGTTGAAGGACAAAATAGAGTAGTTGGAAGTACAAAATAGGTGTGCACAAATAATGCTGTGGGAGGGGGGGTGGTGAAAGATGTGGAGGTGTAGAGGACAACGCGTGGGGCGGACAAGATGGATACAAAAGCAAACTCTCACCAAGGAAAATCTGGAAATTTAGAATTAGGTGGGGTTGGGTGTTAACCAGGATAGAAAAGATCAAGGTTTTGGATTGGGGATGATCTGAGATGGTGGTGTGACTTGGAGAGAAGAATGAGATTGAAGGGAATGTGGAAGTTGGCTACATGGGTGGGAAAAAAAGAGAGGAATGAATGAGTGGAGGAGAGCGGTGATTGTGAATTTTGGGAGTTTCCCCAGAAGGGGATTGATTGATTGGGTGGACCCCGAAAGCCCGCAGAAACTTGGGAAAGGGGTGGGGGGGCGGAGGACCATGGACCGAGCAGAGGGGGCAGGACAATAAAGGAGGCTGTCAACACCGGAGAGACCACAGACCTGTCTGTGAAGGAGTAGTGACAGGCCCAGAGACTCAACTTCCTCACAGGACATTCCAATATTCTTGAAGGCCTTGTTTTCCACGACATCAAGATGAGCAAGGTTTCCATGGCGACAAGTTTGAATCTCAATCTCAAACAAGCAATAATCTGTCACCCTAGTATTTCACCTCAAGTGTAAGGCCATCAGAAGGGCGTTTATCTGGAGCACCCGTCTGCCAGCACTGGGTGTCGGTGAACATCAAAGAGCACTTAGTGTCTTTTGTGAAGAGTGGGTAAGTCATCGTTGGCACCCTGAATAAATTCCAAATTCCTGGCCAATCAGTTTGTGAAAGACTTGGGCCAAAAACATTCCCCGACTGACCGAACAAGGTCTTGTGAATTATTAGTGTTGTATCAGGAGTTGCCCCCGGTGTGTGCCCCAGTTAGAATAGGTACACCGTATCCCTGCGTGTCGTAAGAGGCGACGAAAAGGGTTGGCGTCAGGAAGGGCATCCGGCCATAAAAACATCGCCTCAAAAGGAAACCATGATGAGTACAACTTATGGGCAGGGTACAGCCCGAAGTACCTCGTGGGGGTCCTCACCCCCTCTCATTAAAACTCAAGGTGGGGAACCCGATCTAAAGGCCCTGTCACACCTTGACGTTTTAACCAGCATATGCTGACAAATGAAAAATTTGGCGAATACGCTGGCACACGTCGAATACGTTATGGGTAAGTTTTGCATACGTTAAGAGCACGCTGAAGCACGCTGAAGCACGCTGGCATACGTCGTAGTACGCCGAGCTCGTCGACAAATTTAAAGCATGCTCAAAATTTTGACGTATGCCAGCATATGACTCACACGTTCCGCATACGCTGGCCATCAGTTGAAGGCACGTTATGCGATCGTTGACACACGTCGACACACGTTACTTGTAAGTCAAAACACGTCGAGGTAATGTCTAGCGTACCCGAAACTTATTTGTAACCAATGAGTAACGTGCTTTGAACCTATGTGTAACGTACCTCCAATGCATATTGACGTATATAGACGTATTTGATTGATGTCTTCCGGACGACCACAGAACTTACTGAACGTGTTTCTAACTTACAGCTACCATATAATGGCGTATTGGCAGCGTTTAGGGGAATTGGTATATAAAAATGGGCTTCACAGGAGGAACCCGTTAGTGTTCCAGACTCCATGGTTTTTTTTTTTTAATATATATTTTTTTTCGGCATGACGGTGATGTTGACACTTTGATTTCTCGTGCGGTTATGATTTAAATCATCGAGCGGCAGCCTATTAATAGGCTGTGCCACGTGATCGTCGGCGATACGCTGCCGCGCTATGCATAAGTTAGACTATCGTTGGGCATAGGTTGTGAACGCCGCCAACACGCTAAGCATTCATTGGTATAAGTTATCTACAAGTTATCGAAACGTTCTGTGTACGTTACTAATATGTTATGCATACGTCCAACTCGTTATTATCCGCCCAAAACTGAAAAAAACATCAATAGTTCAGCGTACGCCAGTGTTTTAAATCAATTTTGATACGTTGCCACACGCTGGCAACATCAAGGTCAAGGTGTGACAGGGCCTTAAGCAAGGGAGGAAATTTTTCCATTTATGATGACCAATCGTCTGATGCCCCACGTGGAGATCGGTTTCTGAGGTTTGGTACGTGGAATGTAGGGACAATGACAGGGAGATCAGGAGAAGTGGTTGAAACATTGGTCAGAAGAAGAGTGGACATATGTTGTGTGTAGGAGACACGACGGAAGGGAAGATTGTGAGAATGGTGAAGGGGAGGCAGGGGCAGAAGTATAAGTTTATGTGGCAAGGGTGCCCGGAAGGCGTGCATGGTGTTGGTGTCATGTTTTCTGAGGAGTTTGTAGACAGTGTAGTGAGTGTGACAGGAGCGAGTGAAAGGTTGATGATGGTGAGAATCATGATCGGAAAGCTCTTGATGAACGTCATCTCGGGATATGCCCCGCAGGTCGGTCGAAGCGATGAAGAGAAGAACATGTTCTGGTGTGCGATAGAGAAGTTGATGGAAAATGTGAAAGATGATGAAATTGTTGTGGTTGGAGGAGACTTGAATGGGCATGTGGGAAGGAGTCCAGATGGTTTTGAGGGAGTCCATGGGGGTTATGGATATGGTGTGAGAAATGGAGAAGGTGAAAGGATCTTGGAGTTTGCTGATTGAGCTGATTTGTTTATTTGTAATTCTCAATTCCAGAAAGCGGATAATAAGCTTATTACATACACGTCAGGTGGGTCGACGACAACCATTGACTACCTGATGGTGCGTAGGCGAGATAGGGGAAACCTCCGGGACAGAAAGGTGATCCCAGGGGAGGAGACTGTTTCGCAGCACCACCTGGTTGTCTGCGATATAAGGGTGAAAGGTGCGAGGAGAATTCATCGGGTGAAGTACCAACCGATGATGAAGGTGTGGAGGTTGAAAGAGGTGACAGTGAAGGAAGCATTAAGAGAGAGGCCGAGTATGGTTGAGGATGATGTGGTTGAGCTTGAAAGTGGTTGAATGTCAATGAAAGATAGTCTATTGGGAGCCGTTGGTGAGGTATGTGGATGGACAAAAGGACCACCGAGGCACTCAGAAACATGGTGGTGGGGTGATGAAGTTGGAAAGATGATTGAAGAGAAGAGGAAGAAGTTCAAGGAATGGCAAAAGGCGAAGGGTACGGTGGTAGAAGAGGCAGCGCATGAAAGTTATAAGGTAGCCAAGAAGGCTGCAAAGAAAGAGGGAGCAAAGGCGCAGGAGGCCTATAGGAAAATGTTCAGAGAACTCTTGGATTTGGAAGAAGGTCAGAGAGCAGTATTCAGGATTGCAAAGCAGATAGCGAGAGAGAGGTTTGATGTGACGGGGGTGAGTTGCTTGAAGGATGAAGTGGGACAAATCGTTGTGGACTCAGATGGAATTAAAGGAAGATGGAAGAGATATATGGAAAGGCTGTTGAATGTATAAAATGAATGGGATAGCAACATCGAGAGTAACCCGGTTTAAGGACCAGCAGAGAAGATAACTGAGAAGGAAGTCGAGGAAGCTATAAGAGCAATGAAGAGTAGAAAAGCAGGAGGGCCGACGGGAGTTGTGGGAGATATGTTGAAGACAGCGGGAAGTTGGGGTGTGAAGAGAATGACAGAGATCTGTAATCTGGTGGTGAAAAAGGCCGCATTCCAGTGGATTGGGAACCGAATACCCTCATCCCTCTGTACAAGGGGAAAGATGACCCTCTGGACTGTGGCTCCTACAGAGCAATAAAGTTATTGGAGCATGGAATGAAGGTATTGAAAAGGGTGTTGAAGAAGAGGATAAAGAAGAAGGTAAAGATTGACGAAATGCAGTTTGGATTTATGCCAGGAAGAGGAACGACAGATGCAATTTTTATTGTAAGGCAGTTAGTTTCAGGAGAAGTACATGGAGAAGAGGAAGAAGTTGTTTTTGGGGTTGGTTGACCTGGAGAAAGCATTTGATCGGGTTCCACGCGAAGTAATGACATGGGCATTGAGGAAGTTAGGAGTGGAGGAATGGTTGATCAGAGTAGTAATGGCCATGTACAAGAGAGTAAGCACAGCTGTAAGGACGAAGGATGGGAACAGTGGTGAGTTTGAAGTGAAGGTTGGAGTGCACCAGGGGTCAGAACTAAGTCCACTTCTATTTGTAGTTGTGATGGAGGTGCTGGCTCGTAGGGTAAAGGAGGGTTTACTGTGGGAGCTGCTGTATGCAGATGATCTGGTGTTGATTGCAGAGTATGGATGGACTGAAGGAGAAGATGAACAAGTGGAAGGAATGTATGGAGGCAAAAGGTTTGAAGGTGAATATGGGAAAGACGAAGGTGATGGCAAGTGGTATAAAGCATGTGGTAAGGTGGAAAGGACTGGGAAGTGGCCGTGTGCAGGAAGGGTGTCGGAGTGAACTCCATTCAGTGTACAATGTGTGCTGAATGGGTTCATCGAAAATGTAGTGGTGTGAGAGGGTCATGAACCAGTGTGGCAGCTACATTCAAGTGTAAGGTGTGCATCGAGGGAGCAGCAGATGAAGGAATTGTTGAGTTGGATCTTGGAGATGGTGTGAAGCTGGAAGGGGTGAAAACATTTTGCTATCTCGGAGACATGCTGAATGGAGAAGGTGGATCAGACTCTTTGACGGTTGCTGGAGTGAGATGTGCATGGAAGAAGTTTCGGGAACTGAGTGGTGTGCTGACGAAGAGGGGAGTGTCGTTGAAGCTGAAGGGAAAGGTGTATACTTCATGTGTGAGGAGTACGATGATTTATGGGAGTGAGACATGGGTAATGAACATAGAGCAGCAACAAAGGGTGGAAATGTGAATGGTTTGGTGGATGTGCAGAGTATCGTTGAGAGAGAGAGAGGAAGACAAATGATGACTTGCGGAAGATGATGAGAATAGTCTGTGATGGATGTTGTGAAGGGAAACAGGCTGAAATGGTTGGGTTATGTGTTGAGGAAGGATGAAAATGACTGGGTGAGAGGAGTGTTGGAAATCAGTGTAGTAGGAAGTGGAGGATGGGGAAGATCGAGAAAAACTTGGCTAAAGGTGGTGGAAGAAGAAATGTGGGAAAGGGGATTAAGAAGGGGAGATGCAGAAAATAGGGTAAAGTGGAGAAGATTGTCATGGGGCCCAAAAGGCTAACCCCCGCTTTAGCAGGGAAAATGGCCTTTAAATGCTTGTGTGTATCAGGAGTTGTAGTTGTCATAATAGTAGTTGATTTAGCCTTCTAGGAATCACATGAAATTATATAACATGAGTTGTACGGCCGCTAGTGATGTATTCACATTACGAGATTGTGTGGCAGTCCATCACACATCTACTGTGAGGAATAAATTGTGAAAATCATGAGAGAATTGCTGCAGACAGCACCCTAAGATAAACGGTTTACACCACACCAAATGCTTGTGTTATCTACACATACTTTTGTTTTTTTTTATATACACTGTCGAGGCTCGTATGAGAGCTGACACACAGAAACGCATAAGGTGAGCAGGAGACAAGAGGGAAGGAAAAAACAGTGGGGAACAGAGACACGAGGAGGTCTGTGGAAGAGAGAGGGATGGGGCAAGGTACACAGGGTAAACAAGATGGACATGTGGAAGAGAGAGGGATGGGGTGGGGTACACAGGGTAAACAAGATGGACACTACAGGGACTTTCAGGTCCTTACACGAAAGGGACTTTCAGCAAGGAAAGCAGGGAATTTGAAGGAGGTGGGTTTGGGGTGGATTAACGGGGAACAAAAGATCATGGTTTTGGATGGGGGAAGATAGATGGTGGTGAACAGCTGTTTTGAAGACCTGGAGGGAAGAGTGGGATTGAAGAGAGTGTGAGAGTTTGTTCCAAAGGTGGGAAGAAGAGGAATGAAAGAGTGAAGGTGAGCAGTGATTCGTGATTTTGGTAGTTTTACCAGAAGGGGGTTGCTGGCGGATGTGGCACGCCCTGCAGAAATATTGGGGGACATATCTCAGACAGAGCGGGGGGGGGGCTTAGGCCGGAGAGGAGACGGTACAAGACAGAGAGACCACCGACTTGCCTGTGGTGAGAGAGTGAGAGAACCAAAGAATCAGCCTCATCACAGCAGATACAAATGATACTAAATCCTTGGTTTCCATGGCGTGAAGCCAAGAAAGGTGAGATGCGTGAGGGGAGAGCAGTACTCCATCAGGTTGCAGACGGAAGCTTTGTATGTTGTCAGGAGCTCAAGTGGGCCGAGGAAGGACTTTGCACGAAGGACGATTCCCGGTCGGTGAATGGCTTTGGAGGCGAGCTTGGAAATGTGGCTTTTCCAGGAAAGATCATGGAAGATATAGACCCAGAAGCTTGAATGAAAGGATTTCTTCAAGAGGATTGTTGAGAAAGTAAAAGGGGGCGGGGGGAGAGGGGGGAGGGGTGGGTTCCAGACGGTCATTTCAGAGAGACATAGTGAGAATGTGAGATTTGTCAGGGTTGAAAGACATGTTGCACGTGTTGGGTCAGTTTGTGATTAAATCCAGATCTGCAGAGTGTGAAGAGGCTGCTGCTTGCTGATCTGAGGGATGACAGATGGTACAGCAGAGGGTGGAGTCATCAGTAAAGAGATAAAGAGGATTTTCCAGAGAGTCGGAGAGATCATTGATGAAAACTAGAAAAAAGAACAGGGCCCAGAACGCTACCTTGAGGAACTCCAGCCTGGACAGGAAGAGAGGATGAAAGAACTCCATTTAGGCTGCGTTGGCTGCGACACACGTTGGCTGCGACACACGTTGGCTGCGATAGGAGGGGAAGTCTGCGAGCCATGAGTGGAGATGGCCTTGGATACCATAGGAAGAGAGTTTGGTGAGCAGGGCAGGGTGCCAGACCGTATTGAAAGCACGTGATATGTCTCGGGAGATGGCTCTGATTTCATGTCCGGCAACGAGGACCTCCATCCATTGTTTGGAGAGGAGAAACAGCATATCCAGGGTAGACTGACCTGGTCTGAATCCAAATTGATGATCGGAAATGAAGCCATTGGAGAAGAGGAAGGATTTAATGTCTGAAGCGGTGATGGATTCCATTACCTTGCTGATGATTGGGAGTCGGCTGATTGGTCTGTCGTTGCAGGGATCCGGAAAAGTTTCCAATGTTCCCAGACAGATTAACTCACCAGAAGTTCTCAAACTTCAGAATTGGTTCAAACTCACTACGTTGTCTGAGCACAGCATTAAACACAAATTTTGTGAGTAATATACCAAAACGACAACAAACACAAATAACAACCAGAACCAGAGTGTTCAACACCTTCCTCCATGCAGTCTTGAGAAAAACGGCATGGGCAGGGTCTGCGAGCAGCAGATTTGATTGGTTGAGATTTTGTAAAATGCCGTAACATATTCTCCAAGAACTGCAAAACGGAAGGTTTTGAAAGTGCCAATAAGGCGATTTGTGTACTGCAGTGCTCAAGTATACAATTCAATTGAAGTGAAATGAAAATTTCAAAGGTGATACTGTGCAAAACAATTTTTGGAAGTTTAATGTCATTGATGCAGCATCTTTTACACCACCTTATTTAACATGTGACATTAGTTCCTCATGCCTGTTGTTTGTGTCCTTCACAACGTCGCTTACAATAAGTTTCCTGTTGGGAATGATTTCCAATCTTGTTTGACTGCCAGATCGGCAAACAGACTAAAAAATAATCTCACTCTCTCTGTGAAAGCGTGATCGGGACCAATTCAGAGCCAAAGTACTGTTCAAACTGCAGGCTCATTTTCTGATTCAGGTTATAATTAGTGTTCAAAGTAAAACATTCAATTGAAATGATGATGTTCCTCGATCATAAACTGATGTTTGTAGACAGACAGATAAACTGACAAAGTGAACTCATTGGTTAACCTTCGTGCGTGGTTCAAATCTTCTTACATCAAACAAAATTTTGTTGTGTTCTCTGACAAGCATTTTCATTTTCTGTCATTTACACCAAAATTAGAACTACAGCACAGGATTATAACAACGCATTTCTTCCTACTCCTACTTCTTCTCGACCCCAATTATTCCCACCTTGTGGGATCGGGAGGGAACGTTTCCAGACCAATGATTTCACGAGCCGGCTGACCAGGCCTGGGGTTCAACTCAAGGTAGTCATGGCAGGAACTTTGAATTTGTCCAGGATGCCAATGATAACTCACCTTCTCTTCATGATAAACACCATGGGATCATAAACTTCCACCAACTAATGTGAGCGTGTGGAACACCCCAGCTTGATATCCATCCGAGGGATAGAGCACTTTGTGATGCAACTTCCTGCCTGAGAATCACTAATCCCACAGTCATTAGTCTGGTCTGGAATGGAACCTGCACCATCCTGTCAGATAAATAGTAACATGTATTATTCTCAGCTTTGAAATCCATTCCCACGGCTCATCGATAACTGACTCGTCCATAGGGTCCATACACGGTGGAAGGCTGAGTCCCTGTTGTCCATACACTGGGTCTACACAACAGGGAATCAGCGAGGTGGTAGGTTGCTCGGCGGGAGGTTGTTGGGAGGAAGGTTGCTGGGAGGAATGTTGCTGGGAGGAAGGTTGCTGGGAGGAAGGTTGCTGGGAGGAAGGCTGCTGGGAGGAAGGTTGCTGGGAGGAAGGTTGCTGGGAGGAAGGTTGCTGGGAGGAAGGTTGCTGGGAGGAAGGTTGCTGGGAGGAAGGTTGCTGGGAGGAAGGTTGCTGGGAGGAAGGTTGCTAGGTGGTAGGTTGCTGGGAGGGAGGTTGCAAGGCGGAACGTTGATAGGTTGTAGGTTGCTACGAGGTAGGTTTCTAGGTGGTAGGTTGCTACGAGGTAGGTTTCTAGGTGGTAGGTTGCTACGTGGTATGTTGCTAGGCAGTAGGTTGCTAGGAGGTAGGTTGCTAGGTGGGAGGTTGCTGGGAGGTAGGTTGCTGGGAGGTAGGTTGCTGGGAGGAAGTTTGCTGGGAGGAAGGTTGCTGGGAAGAAGGTTGCTGGGCGGTGGGTTGCAAGGTGGTAGGTTGTTGGGAGGTAGGTTGCTGGGAGGTAGGTTGCTAGGCGGAACGTTGATAGGTTGCTACGAGGTAAGTTTCTAGGTGGTACGTTGCTAGGTGGTAGGTTGCGAGGCGGTCGGTCGCTGGGAGGTCGGTGCTTGGCGGTACGTTGATAGGTTGTAATGAGGTAGGTTTCTAAGTGGTATGTTGCTAGGTGGTAGGTTGCGAGGCGGTAGGTTGCTTGATGGTACGTTGATAGGTTGTAGGTTGCTACGAGGTATGTTTCTAGGCGGTAGGTTGCTTGGAGGTAGGTTGCTTGACGGTACGTTGATAGGTTCTTACGAGGTAGGTTTCTAGGTGGTCGGTTGCTAGGTGGTAGGTTGCGAGGTGGTAGGTTGATAGGTTGTAGGTTGCTACGAGGTCGGTTTCTCAGTGGTAGGTTGCGAGGCGGTAGGTTTCTCGGCGGTAGGTTGCTAGGAGGTAGGTTGCTAGGAGGTAGGTTGCTTGGCGGTATGTTGATTGGCGGTACGTTGATTGGCGGTACGTTAATTGGCGGTACGTTGATTGGTGGTATGTTGATAGGTTGCTACGAGGTAGGTTTGTAGGTGGTAGGTTGCTAGGTGGTAGGTTGCTCGGTGGTACGTTGATTGGCGTTACGTTGATAGGTTGTAGGTTTCTACGAGGTCGGTTTCTAGGTGGTAGATTGCTAGGCGGTAGGTTGCTTGGCGGTACGTTGATAGGTTGTAGGTTGCAAGGTGATAGGTTGCTCGGTTGCGAGGCGGTAGGTTGCTCGGAGGTACATTGAAAGGTTGTTACGAGGTAGGTTCCTTGGTGGTACGTTGATAGGTTGTAGGTTGCTACGAGGTAGGTTTCTCGGCGGTAAGTTGCTAGGAGGTAGGTTGCTTAGCAGTACATTGATTGGCAGAGCGTTGATTGGCTGTATGTTGATTGGTGGTAGTTTGCTAGGAGGTAGGTTGCTAGGTGGTACATTGATTGGCGGTACGTTGATTGGTGGTACGTTGCTACGAGGTAGGTTTATAGGTGGTAGGTTGCTAGGTGGTAGGTTGCTCGGAGGTACGTTGATAGGTTGTTACGGGGTAGGTTGCTTGGTGGTAGGTTGCTAGGTGGTAGGTTGCTAGGTGGTACGTTGATTGGCGGTACGTTGATAGGTTGTATGTTCCTACGAGGTCGGTTTCTGGGTGGTAGGTTGAGAGGCGGTAGGTTGCTCGGAGGTACGTTGATAGGTTGTTACGGGGGAGGTTGCTTGGCGGTAGGTTGCTAGGTGGTACGTTGATAGGTTGTAGGTTCCTACGAGGTCGGTTTCTGGGTGGTAGGTTGCGAGGCGGTAGGTTGCTCGGAGGTACGTTGATAGGTTGTTACGGGGTACGTTGATAGGTTGTACGTTGATAGGTTGGAGCTTGCTTGCTACGAGGTAGGTTTCTCGGTGGTAGGTTGAGATCTTCATGGGCTGAAAACTCGAAGGTATTGACTCAACTGATGCAAACGTTAAGCATTTTGAGTTTATTAAGAACAGTCAACAATCGTTGAGCAAATATGTGGCAGATAGATAAAGTTGAGCAAAACAATCGTTTTCAGTCGGTCGGGTTGGGCCATCCCTCCATGACAGCACCATCACCTGATGTCTTATAAACTTTAAAACAACTGGAACACCTGATGTGAAGAGGTACAATGTAACATCATTTTCCTCAGCAACTCTGATCCCGTTAACTTATTAACTATTATTATTACGAACAATTTGTATCCACCCCGTGAATAAGGACCGATGGTCGTAAAACGAACAAACTGCGTATTTTGCATGATGACCGTTAAAACCGCTCCCAGTGGCTTCACATTCAAAAAGGAAATCCGGTACGTCATCACTCAATATAATTAAATACCCTTTATGAAACGCGAGGGAATACACTCGAGCATTGTGAAAATGTCCTTGACATTAAACGTAAAGAAGTTGAATCTAATCAGAAAAAAACAATCCGAAATGAGACAAAAACCGTGCGACCGAGGAGTACACGGCCGACTCACACCACGAGCCGTGAAATGAGCCACGACACCATCGTGTCCTGCTGCCCGTCGGTCGTCACACCTTGGAGGAACTCGACGCCTCGACGACGACCGGAGTGGTGTTGTTGCGCCAACAACCCAACACCGGCTGCAGGTACAACGCCACGGCGCTTGCGCGGAACCGAAGACCCATTCAGAGGTGTCCGAGAACTGCCTGTTCGGTCCCCATGGCAACAAGAACGAGTTTTCATTTTTTTCCCTCAGCTGATTGTTATACAGTAGTCGTACTGATGTTGATGGGATAAACCAATATCCTTTTTACATTACATGACTTTATCTTAACCTTGGAAACGTTAAAAAAAAAAAACTGCATCAGAGGTTCCGCCCATTTCACTAATAATGGATATGAACCGTCGACTTTTAACGGGTCTCGGCAGTGTAAAGTGCAAGCCGCTTGGAGCGTCCGCTTGGAGTCTGGCAGGTTGGCAGTTGCAACCCAAGCCGAGTCAGTCTAATTCTGATGTTACAGAGCGTCGGTGCTGCCGAAGCAGTTTCTTGGCATTAAAGGTTATACTGGGTGGTTTTGACGTTGCTTTCCCAGAAGTAGTTACGGCTGGAAATTAGAATTTTCTCATGGGGCCGGCGATAGCTCACCTACTCTTCGGGAAAGACGCTATGGGATCTTCAACGTCTTCAAACTAATGCCAGCAGACGGGACGGGGACACCGAGGTTAACGCCCATCCGAGGGACGGCACACACACACTGATGAATCACCCGACGTACCTGTGAAACACCAGGATGGCAGTTTATAGCTCGGTTGGGATGTATATATATATATATATATATATATATATATATATATATATATATATATATATATATATATATAAATATATATATATATATATATATATATATATATATATATATATATATATATATATATATATCTATCTCGAATCGAACAGAGAGATAGATGATATTTCTGTTATTGTACGCGTATTCCATTGAACATCGTCAAGTTCATACATATTGTATTAATTTTCCGTTGTAACCTGTGGATCCGAAATAATTTGTGTATGCCTCACTCACAGGTTTCTTAGGTTTATTGTTTTTGTCATTGGCAGTGAAATCGACAATTTTTTTTTTTTTACAAATTTCGATGCATTGCCCACAGATCTGTCTGCTGTTGGCTTAATGGTTCGAGTGCTGAGCTTGGGATCCTCGAATCCTGAATTCAAACTGAGTTTGGGATCCTCGGATCCTGAGTTCAAATCCCGCTCGGCTGTTGAATTAATACCAGGTGGGGTTGACTCTGCCTGTCGTCCTTCTGAGGTCGGCAAAATGAGTGCCAGCTTGCTGGTATCCTGTGTCGGAGTGGCGACCCGTCCAGGGTTGTGCCCAATAGCCAAGAAGACTGTTTCGGCAGCACCAACGATCGACACAGAGTGTGGTCCCAATGGAGGGATGGATCCTGCGCACAGATCCGGGATAATGGCAACGACAGGAAGGAATGTCAAGCACAAGTATTCAGAGGACTACATCAAATTTGGCTTCACTTATCAAGAAAAAGAAGGCGTAGATTTTCCACAATGTGGTATTTCTTTCAAAGTCTTGGGGAATGACTCAATTAAGCCGGCAAAGCTGAAACTCAATTTTGAAAAGTGTCACCCCAACTTCTTACAAAAGGTTGAAGATTATTTTGAGCGGTGGTTATCAGCCCTGAAGCGGCAGCGCCTCGACTCAACAGGTGCATTCTGCGAAAAGACGAGCAATGCAGCACGCGCTTCTTACATTGTTGAATACAAAGTTGTACAGGCCAAGAAGCCTCATTCCATTGTTGAGCAACTTGTGCTCCCCTATGCAAAAGAGATGGTGCGGCTTGTTCTTGGCGAGGAAGCAGCAAGGAAGTTGAATGATATATCTGTCTCTAACAACACAGTGTCGAGATGGATAAGTGAGATATCACAGAACATCAGTGAACAAGTTGTGGATGAAATAAAGAAGTCTCCATTGCTTGCCGTAGAATTGGATGAATCGACTGACCACATATCGTGCTCTCAGCTATTGGTGTTCGCACGATACAAGGTTGAGAGACACTTCAAAGACGAGTTTCTTTTTTTGTAAAACTCCTGATACCACCGCAAAGGCTCAGGATATAATGGAGATTGTTAATTTCTTTCAAGTACATGGTCTGGATTGGGTAAATCTTGAAGGTGTCACAACTGATGGTGCACCTGCCATGCTGGATTCAAGATCGGGTTTTCAAATGTTGGTGAAACAGCGCACTCCAATGGTAACCAGAGTTCACTGCTTCATTCAAAGGGAAGCTTTGGTGTCAAAAACATTGCCTGATCAACTGAATGCCATTTTCAAAGGGTTGGTGAAGGTAGTGAATTCCATCAAATCATTGGCTCTGAACACCAGGCTGTTCAAAAGATTTTTTCCTGGAGATGGGTTCCAACTTTGATGTGTTGCTGTTCTACACTTCTTGTCAGCAGGGAATGTACTAAACAGAGTTTTTCAATTGAGAGAGGAGTTGGATTCATTTCTCCAAGCTCAAGGGAAAGAGGAATCCCGAAATGTGCTGACGCAGTCAAATTTCGAACTTGCGTGTCTTGTCGATATTTTTGCAATCTTGAACAAACTGAATCTTCAGTTGCAAGGGAAAGGTGCAAATCTGTTTTCACACCAAAGCATCATCAAGGCCTTTCTTGACAAATTGGAACTCTGTATCATAAGAGTCGAAAACAATAATTTGGTCCATGTGGACGCCATGCTCGGGGAAAAGGAAGCCATTCGGACGCAAATTCTCAATCATTTATGGAAGTGACGGGACGAATTCCAACGATACATTCCAGAGGTGGACAGCGCAAGGGATGGGTTATCTTTCATCAGGAATCAATTCACAACAGATGTTAATCGTGTACCAGAGTGTCTGCAGGAGGAATTATTGGATCTGAAAAATTATTTTGCGGCTCAAGACGTGAACCAAAAGTCGACCATGGAGAAATTTTGGGCCGGCATGACCGGGAGTTACCCAAACATGTCAGCACATGCAGTCGGATTTCTTTAGCTATTTGCATCAACTTATATGTGTGAGACTGGATTTTTGTGTTTGTTGCACATCAAGTCCAAACAGAGGAATCTGCTTGCAGTGGAAAGTGATAGTCGTGCATTATCAAGTTACACTCCAAACATTGAAAAGTTTGTCAGTGAGAAGAGAATCCAAAATGTCAGTGAGAAATAAATTTCAAACCAAAATCTTTGTTATCTACTCTTTTTTTTATCATGTCTCAAAAAGGAGGTTGTCCATTAAAAATTATTGATTGGCATGTTGGTCAGTGGACTGAAATGAGTTGAGAGCCACTGCTCGAGGCCATCCTGCCAGCCCATATTATAACCAAAGCGAGAACCTAAAACAATGCCGGGATATATTAAATACATACTGGTGTTGGTTCAACGGTTAAGGTGGCTGACTTAAGATCTTCGGATCTTGAGTTTCAGCCCCTGTGTCCTGTTGACCTTACACCAGGTGGGGTTGACTCAGCCTGTCATACTTCTGAGGTCGGTGAAATGAGTATCAGTGCACTGGTAATAGGGGCACTGCATCAGCAGCACAGCTGCACTCCCAGCAATGATGCAGCCAAGCAGCCACAATGTCAGGGATGCAACCAAGCAGCCATGAGGATATATATATATATATATATATATATATATATATATATATATATATATATATATATATATATATATATTTTGTTACGAATTTTAGAATCCGGTCTGATGAATGCATCCACACATCCAGGTCCTCAGACAGTTATTCCCTTAAATTAATGTTCAGATTAGCCCGATCCCCATGTCTCATGGGATCTTAAATGTGATATGTTGAGAAGGGTAAAGGATAGATCCCCTCTCTTATGGGAAGCTTTTTTTCTTTACGACAGACACGTTTACACACATTTCTTTCACGAGCTCTGAAGCCCGCCCTCATTTTTCCTCAGGAGCATGCTTTCGCGAGCTCCGACACCCGCCTTTTTTGAGAGCGCACGGGTCATCATGGTAACTGTGCCCTGGTGGGGCGGCGTGAGCTTGGGGCGGACGGCACCCCGTGGAGATGGCCCGGGGATATAAAAACGAGCGAGAGAAAGTGTGAGGTACGTTCTGTGAGGAGAGGCGTTCTGTGAGGAGAGGCGTTCTGTGAGGAGAGACGTTCTGTGAGGAGAGACGTTCTAAGACATAAAAAAACGAGGGAAAGAGGGACGTTCTCTGAGGAGAAAAAGTCTGAGGAGAAAAAGTCCAGAGAGAAAGTCTTTCTGGTGAGCAAGACGATTCTTCCCCCACCCCTCTGAATGATCTGCTGGGTACCCTTGTCTGCGTTTAGCTGTAAGTCAACCCCCAATAAGCATCTGCTCTTTGTCTCTTTCCTGGCCTTTTGATTGATTTTGCTTTGAAATTTATTCTCTATTTACGACAGCAAATAAAAGGTTATTTTTATTTATTTATTTTATTATTAATAAATTATTTGTCGATTTCCAACCTGTCTGTATTTGTCCTTTCCTTCTATTGGTCTCGCATTGCTCGAACCGAGATAGACTGGGAGGTAATTACCACAGATTTGACCAAAAAATCGTCAGCACGCACCAGCGATTAAAACGCTCCGCCGCCCTAATTAAAATCTAATCAGATAATATTGGTGCTTTGCTGAGGGCGAGCTCCTCGCTCAGGTAACCACGTGACCTCCAGTTAAAGGGAATAATTAGACGGTGGACACTGGAACTCGTGGTTGACTGGGTGGCGTTCGTGGTTTTAAAACAACCCGCCGTACCACAACGTTTATTGTGAGCGGTGATCCCAGGTCCGGCTCTACCGAGGACAACCGGGGATTAATCCCCCTGAGTGACAAGCTGGTGTCTCGGAACCTGTGGCCACAACAATATAACAATATATATATATATATATATATATATATATATATATATATATATATATATATATATATATATATATATATATATATATATATATATATATACATATATACATATATGAGACTGTCAGGCAGGAGGAGCGACTTACAGTTCGCTAACAGTGTTATTCACCTTGTAGGTGGTAACAATACTGTTTCATTTACTTAAACAGGTTTATCTATTAGCTATCAAGTGCAGCCTGTGGCTGCTGATTGCATCATTGGTTGGGACGTGGCTTTTTGCCTCTGATGCATTGTCCCCTTACCAGTACACTGGTGCTCATTTTGCCGACCTCGGAAGGATGACAGGCTGAGTAAACCCCCTGGTGTATTAATTCAGCGGCCCAACGGCGCTTGAACTCAGGATCCTGGGATCCCAAGCCGCCACCCTCGCCACTAAGCCAACACCAGGCTTGGTTTTTCTATTAGTAGCTCTTGATAGTTCTAAATAAAGAGTAATTGTTGATATAGTCATATATGAAGTTATCAACTTTTCTTATTGCAGTTGAAGCATCCTCTAATCTGATAGAAAAGTTGAAAATAAACATTGTTCTGCAATGACGTAGAAATGATGCCGCTTCCTGGGATGCTTCTGCTCAGCAATGGTTACACATCATAAAGCTCTACATATTCATGTGATTCCTGATATCCAGGTGAATGGAAAATTTGAATACGGTACAGAAAATATAGTAAGTATAGAGAGAATTGATCCAAGGAGGGACACCAGTGCAGTTCATGTTTATGACTTACTGTTACGGATCTGGCAGCCATGAGCATTCAACATTCAGGTCCCCGTAGCTCAGTTATTTCGTTAAGTAAATGTGGATAGATAGCTCCCTTTCCCCTATGTCTAATGGGAATTAAGTGTATGTGCACTGTGAAGTTCTTTTATAGATAGGATTTTTACCCCAACAACAACAGCCCTCTGCTCGCGGCATTGTCCATGCTCTTCGCGGGCGTGTGTGTGGGCGGAATTCCATGCCCTAGGTGGTGTGGATTTCGCACCAAATATGGTCACGAAGCATTTCGCTCTGGCTTGGCCCCAAATATGGGCACGGAGCACTTCGTTCTGGCTTCGCGCCAAATAAGGGTATGCCTCATTTTCCGCCCAATGGGCGATGGGCGAACCAAAGCCGGGGCATTCCTTTTCAAGAAGGCGGAGCTGCGATACGCCGTCCACCCAATGGGAGCAGGCGACGGGGGAGCGGAACCGGCCCCAAAAACGACAAAAAAGGATTAATGATTGCGTCCCGTCTGTTCGAGCACTCTTCTGTCTGGGTCTGAGGCTGACCGCATTCCGCGCATCCGAGGCGTCTCATCTGGCGCATTACAACAAGCGGTCGACCATCTAATCATGGGAGATCACCTCGTCTCGCCTCCTCTGGGTTTGGATGCCCTGATCGGTTCTTTGGTGCCTGGTGCTCCAGGAAGGTGCGGTCGTCCAGCCGCGCGAACACGGCCAGGTAGTCAGCCACGTTCTCTTCCCTCCACTCATCTTCCCTCCCAAGCTGAATGGGGCAATAAAGACCTCGACATCCATCTCTTTCTGGGGTATTTGTGTGTGTGCGTGTGTGTGTGTGTGTGTGTGTGTGTGTGTGTGTGTGTGTGTGTGTGTGTGTGTGTGTCCGTGGGCCCTGTCTCCAAGTAGAATTGTTCAAGGAATTGCTTGTACATTTGATTCCCTTCTTTATTCGGATAACTCTGCCCTTACATGCTTCCCTCGTCCCCTGATTATTGTAAATAAATTTCCCTATTGTTGAATGTCCCAGCTCGTTCCCTGTCATTTATTTTATTGGCTTAGCACGGTGCGTGTTGAGAAATAGCGAGGCAGTAATTTTTTCATTTGGACCGACAGGCTTTGGTAACCATCCGCTCGGGTTACACACGGTTCAGGTACGGTAACGGCTTGTCCCGCTCGAGGTCTGTCAAGGGTGTGAATTCCCCGGTAGCTTTGCCGCATGGGTGATTAGGTATATTGAAGTCTGGAAATTAACCCTACCCCACTATTGGGGTCGAATTATTGGCGATTCATGGTCCTGGAAGGGACCCGTGCCTTTCGGACTTATCCGAGGGTCACGACCTAAATTCCGGTGTGTTCGGTTGAGCCGACTCTACTGCTCCCCCTCGCGGTCGTGCTCGCCGCCGATACCCAGCCCACAACAGTACTACCCTTATATTGTCAGGTTATTAGACACACCTGTCTGCCATTCAACTGTCAACCATTGCTCTCAACAGGTCTAGTGGCTGATCTTCCTAACAGTACCCGACATAAACATACCTGCCAAGCAGATTTGTGGTTTTGAGGTACTGTCTGTATAGGTTCTTGAAGCGACTGGATGCTTTGTCAAAACAAATTGTCAGGGGAAAACATATAAACGTGGACATAGACAGATACAGACAGACACGGACATTACTATTGTCCCACAACCTCTTCGGGTTGAGACTAATGAGAATGACACTCGGTAGAGCGCATACCTACGCCTGGCTGAACAGTTTCCGTGATGTAGCCCACTGATAGGCTGGATGTGGATGTGGACCTGAACCAAAATCTCATTGCATTGTTCTTGTCAGATCCACAACTCCTCCACCAAGTTTCGTCATAATCCGTCCATCGCCGTTTAAACTCGAAGGCCACTCGGTAGAGTGCATACCTCCACCCCGCAATGCCTGATTCACGAAAACATATCGGGCCCCAATACATTTATGAAATATCATGCTATACACTACTATATCTCTCAATGGTGAAGAATCACATTAAAAATTAAATAATTCTCGTATCCAGATCCGGATTCGGATCTTCACCAAAATCGAATCAGTTCGTCCTCGTCACACACCCAACCTGTCCACAAAATTTCATCCCAATCTGTCCTTTACCTTTCGAGATATCCTGTTCACAGTCAAACAGACAAATTCGGGGTGAAGATATAAATAACTTCTGTCCACCTTTGGTGACTAGACGGAGGTAATAAAGCCACAGCGTTGTAAGATTTAATTAAAGGGATTTCTCATCAATATCTGAAGACAACTATGCACGGTCGCAAGATCGGTTGTGTTCAGTACTGACGTTCATAATCAATTCCTGATGACCTGCCATCGGCAGAAGTTAAATAAACAAAGCAAATATTGTTGATTAGTGCATATCTACTTAAAATTATATGCAAGACCTTTTCTAAAAAAAAAAAAAAAATCTGAAATGCTCTGCAAACCGTGGGAAAAAAAAATCACAAAGATTTCATCAAATTGAAAAACGAACAACACATCTTTCTTTTCTCGGAGTCGTTCACCCCGCAACGTGGTTCGACCAATCCCTGCACCCCGAGACGGCGGCTCAGCCAATGGGATTTCACAAATCACTCCGCCCCGCCCCCAAGACGACGGCTCAGCCAATGGGATTTCACAAATCACCCCGCCCCGAGACGGCGGCTCAGCCAATGGGATTTCACAAATCACTCCGCCCCGCCCCCAAGACGACGGCTCAGCCAATCGTTTCTCACCGATGACTCCGCCCAGAATCGGTGCTTTAGCCAATGGAATTTCAACGGGGTTCGAAAAGGCAAACATGCAAAATAATGTAGTCGTGAATGATGACTTCAAATGTAGCGCGGAAAGATTACTGAATGAACTTTCGCCACGGCCACGGCCACGCTCATTGAATGATGATACATGTATATTAAATATATATTTATTTATTTTGATGTACCATCCTCTTGAAGTGTTGGTGCTGCCAAAGCAGTTTCTTTGCAAGGGTTACACTCGCTGGTTTGCCATTGCTTTCCCAGCATTGTTTGTACATGCTCTCGCCTTTTAAATGCTGAGCATCAAGCAAGTAAGCAGAATGTGCCATTTAGAAAAAAAGTCTTTTGGTGTGACCCTGACCAGTGCGACAAAACTTGAAGTTTTTGTTGTTGAAATTGGTAGTTTCCATCTTTCAGCCCAATGTGCCAGTCGATTCAGGTCATTTTAGAGTCTTTTGTTCTCCTGTGCTTACCTGCTGGGCCGTACAACTTAGTGCCATGAGCAAATAGCTGGACAGCTGTCTGCTACTGCATTTCACTGGGTCCAGCACAGTGTACCTTGTGGTGCATCAACAGCCAGCATCTAACTTATATGTGCATGGACATTGGACATGCCATCTATGGACATAAACATGGACATGGACATGCTTTCTATGGACATAAACATGGACATGGACATGCTTTCTATGGATGTAAACATGGACATAAACATGGACATATATGGACATGGACATGCCTTCTATGGACATAAACATGGACATCGACATGTATGGACATGGACATGCCTTCTCTGGTCATAAACATGGACATGTTTTCATGGACATGTCATAAACATTGACATGGACATGGACATGCCCTCTGGCATTTCCAGATCCATATAACTGTTTTCACCTCTGGCATGTCCATGTATATGTAACCCATCAATAACCTCCGGCATGTCTGTGTACATCTAACCCATCTATAACCACCAGCATGTCCATTTACATGTAACCCATCTATAACCTCCGGCATGTCCGTGTACATGTAACCCATCTATAACCTCCGGCATGTCCGTGTACATGTATTCCATCTCTAACCTCTGGCATGTCTGTGTACATGTAACCCATTTATAACCTCCAGCATGTCCATGTACATGTAACCCATCTATAACCTCTGGCATGTCTATGTACATGTAACCCATTTATAACATCCGGCATGTCCATTTACATGTAACCCATCTATAAGCTCCGGCATGTCTGTGTACATGTAACCCATCTATAACCTCCGGCATGTCCGTGTACATGTAATCCATCTCTAACCTCTGGCATGTCTGTGAACATGTATTAAAATCTCTAACCTCTGGCATGTCTGTGTACATGTAACCCATTTATAACCTCCAGCATGTCCATGTACATGTAACCCATCTATAGTCTCTGGCATGTCAATGTACATGTAATCCATCTCTAACCTCCGGCATGTCTATGTACATGTAACCCATTTATAACCTCTGGCATGTCTATATCCATGTCCATGTCTATGTACATGTAACCCATTTATAACCTCTGGCATGTCTATATCCATGTCCACGTCTATGTACATGTAACCCATTTATAACCTCCGGCATGTCTATATCCATGTCTATGTACATGTAACCCATTTATAACCTCCGGCATGTCTATATCCATGTGCATGTCCTTGTAACCCATTTATAACCTCCGGCATGTGTATATCCATGTCCATGTACATGTACATGTAACCCATTTATAACCTCTGGCATGTCTATATCCATGTGCATGTCCTTGTAACCCATTTATAACCTCCGGCATGTGTATATCCATGTCCATGCACATGTACATGTAACCCATTTATAACCTCCAGCATGTCTATATCCATGTCCATGTACATGTAACCCATTTATAACCTCCAGCATGTCTATATCCATGTCCATGTAACCCATTTATAACCTCCAGCATGTCTATATCCATGTCCATGTACATGTAACCCATTTATAACCTCTGACATGTCTATATCCATGTCCATGTCCATGTAACCCATTTATAACCTCCAGCATGTCTATATCCATGTCCATGTACATGTAACCCATTTATAACCTCCAGCATGTCTATATCCATGTCTATGTACATGTAACCCATTTATAACCTCCGGCATGTCTATATCCATGTGCATGTCCTTGTAACCCATTTATAACCTCCGGCATGTGTATATCCATGTCCATGTACATGTACATGTAACCCATTTATAACCTCCAGCATGTCTATATCCATGTCCATGTACATGTAACCCATTTATAACCTCCAGCATGTCTATATCCATGTCCATGTAACCCATTTATAACCTCCAGCATGTCTATATCCATGTCCATGTACATGTAACCCATTTATAACCTCCGACATGTCTATATCTATGTCCATGTACATGTAACCCATTTATAACCTCCAGCATGTCTATATCCATGTCCATGTACATGTAACCCATTTATAACCTCCGACATGTCTATATCCATGTCCATGTACATGTAACCCATTTATAACCTCCAGCATGTCTATATCCATGTCCATGTACATGTAACCCATTTATAACCTCTGGCATGTCTATATCCATGTCCACGTCTATGTACATGTAACCCATTTATAACCTCCGGCATGTCTATATCCATGTTTATGTACATGTAACCCATTTATAACCTCCGGCATGTCTATATCCATGTGCATGTCCTTGTAACCCATTTATAACCTCCGGCATGTGTATATCCATGTCCATGTCCATGTACATGTAACCCATTTATAACCTCCAGCATGTCTCTATCCATGTCCATGTACATGTAACCCATTTATAACCTCTGGCATGTCTATATCCATGTCCACGTCTATGTACATGTAACCCATTTATAACCTCCGGCATGTCTATATCCATGTTTATGTACATGTAACCCATTTATAACCTCCGGCATGTCTATATCCATGTGCATGTCCTTGTAACCCATTTATAACCTCCGGCATGTGTATATCCATGTCCATGTCCATGTACATGTAACCCATTTATAACCTCCAGCATGTCTCTATCCATGTCCATGTACATGTAACCCATTTATAACCTCTGGCATGTCTATATCCATGTCCACGTCTATGTACATGTAACCCATTTATAACCTCCAGCATGTCTCTATCCATGTCCATGTACATGTAACCCATTTATAACCTCTGACATGTCTATATCCATGTCCATGTACATGTACAATGACAGTGACTCGATCTGCCTTAATTCAATTGAATCAAACTCCTCCAGCTGCAGCCAATTAAAAATCTCCTCTTCCTCTTCTCCTCCATACCATCCACTCGACGCTTCCACGGCCTTCCTCTCCCTCACCTCTTACTTTCGACCTCTGAAACTACTTTGCCACCTCTTTTCTTCCACGTAACTATTTTCATTCTTCCTTTAATTCATCCTCACTTTTCTCTCTCTTTATTCCAGTCCTCGAGAAATACTCCTTTCATCGTCTTAAAAAAAAAAAATTTGTTTGTTTGTTTATTTAATCATTCATTCATTATTTATTCATTCCCCCCAACCCGCTCTCCCAACAAGACCACTTGTCACGTGGGTTCTCCTCATTTTTTTGTTGTAAATCACATCCCATTCACACATCTCGTCTTTCCTCACCTCCTCATTTGTCTCCACGTTGACGCTCCTCCCCCGCCCCGCCCACCGCTCCATCGTCCCCCATCTGCGTCCCACCCCCTGCCGGGTAGCCTCTCCCCCTCAGAGCCGGTCGGTGCGTGCTGTGCCAGTAACCATACCAGCACGGCGAGCCTCGTGCGCCTTCGTGCTGCCATGGGCACGTGCTGCTCAGCTCGCGCGAGCAGACACAATAGATAGTGTTAAACACACGGAGAAAGGCAGGGACGTGTGAACAAAGAGGCACGAATCGGTGGTGGTAGCAGCAGTAGAGGGAGTACTGGTGGTGGTGGTGGTGGTGGTGTTAGTGTTAGGAGGTGATCTTCATTTCGTCCCGGCGTGAGCTGCTCGGGTCGATCCCCTCGCCGACCACACGGCATGGCAGCCGCGGAGCCTCGCCGGGAGTTGGTGGGGAAACGTTTCTGGCTCGTCCCCGCCGAGACAGCAGCACCACTCGCTTTGGATCCCGGGGGGTGCGCTCGTCTGGCCGAGGCGGCCGCGTGGCGGTGGCGAACGGGGGTCATCCGTGCGGTGTCCCACAAGGAGCCCAGCAGCGTCGAACTCTCGGTGAGACGGTCAAACCTCCTCTTTGTCCTCGTGTTTGTGCATCGTCTCGACGCGATTACCCGTCTCTCTGTGTGTGTGTGTGTGTGTGTTTGTTTACATGAGCTTGTGCCGCCGGGGGAACACCTTTACCTGCGTCCCTCTCCACCGACGGCCATTTGTTTACCTGTACCCGTTTCGCTCCGCTTAATACGGGGTCAATCCGAAGAGATTTGAACTCTCAAACCATTTTGACTGTTTCTCCGAGACGAGTAAAAAAAAAAAAAAATGCTGTTCTTCAAAACTTGAGAGTAACACCTGCGAACGTCACCTGATGACGAAACTTGGACATGTCAACGTATTCATCGGTGTCTTAACTTGGTGGTCGTATGGCAGCTTAGTTGCCGGGGTAGCTATCATTTCTTGAAGCGCGAGACTGTGTCGTTGATGCAGTGCCCCTCTACCGGTACACACACTGGAGCTGGTACTTATTTCGCCGAGCTCGGAAGGATGACGGGCTGAGTCAACCCCACCTGGTATTAATTCAGCGGCTGACGGGGATTGAACTCAGGACCCTAGGATCCCAAGCCACCACTAACCCTAACCTTAACTCAGGACCCTAGGATCCCAAGCCACCACTAACCCTAACCTTAACTCAGGACCCTAGGATCCCAAGCCACCACAAACCCTAACCCAGGACCCTAGCGTTCCAAGCCACCACTAACCCTAACTCTAACTCAGGACCTTAGGATCCCAAGCCACCACTAACCCTTACCCTAACTCAGGACCCAAGGATCCCAAGCCACCACTAACCCTAACCTTAACTCAGGACCCTAGGATCCCAAGCCACCACAAACCCTAACCCAGGACCCTAGCGTTCCAAGCCACCACTAACCCTAACTCTAACTCAGGACCTTAGGATCCCAAGCCACCACTAACCCTTACCCTAACTCAGGACCCAAGGATCCCAAGCCACCACCACTAACCCTAACCCTAATTCAGGACCCTAGGATCCCAAGCCACCACTAACCCTAACTATAACTCAGGACCTTAGGATCCCCAAGCCACCACTAACCCTTACCCTAACTCAGGACCCTAGGGTCCCAAGCCGCCACCACTAACCCTAACTCAGGACCCTAGGATCCCAAGCCGCCACCACTAACCCTAACTCAGGACCCTAGGATCCCAACCCGCCGCCACTAACCCTAACCCTAACTCAGGACCCTAGGATCCCAAGCCACCACCCTAACCATTGAGCCAACACCAGGCTATAGTCTTAACTTGTTTCTATAAAGGTGCTGTGTTTGGAATAGCGGGGGAAGTAAATAAAACAAACGATTTGTGCGAAACGTGCTTCATTTTGAGATCAAAATGCAATTTCAAATTATTATCTTAAAAAAAACCAGAAAAAATAAATAATTGCCAATGTATTGGGGGGGGGGCACCACTGTGACGTCATACAGTGCCATCTCCCGCAGCACAAAACCAAAAGATGGAGCACAAGTTTGCCAGAATTGTTGTTGCTATTTAATGGGTTTTTATAAGGGCGGGGATGGAGGGCCAGACGGGGATATAAACAGTTCGGTTTTTAATAACCAAATGCGTTCAGGATGACAACGTGCAGGCCAAGCACGTCAAAGCTAGGGTCGCCCACTCTGGTGCCGTTCAGTGACGTGCTGCTCCTGGGGCCGGTGCAACGTGAACCTCGGGGTTTATTTTTATCTGTTATAAGAGTTTGATCTCCCTATCAGATCCGTTTGTTTGTTTTGGGGGTTATGAATGCCATTCGAGCCCCATGTTGATCCTCTGCCTGTTTGGACTTTGATTGGTTCGAAGTGTAATCCGTCCAGGACAGATTCGCACGATGGTTTGGTATCATCTTCCCAATATCATAGAGGTCATGATTATACATACATATATATATATATATATATATATATATATATATATATATATATATATATATATATATATATATATATATATATATAATCAAAACTTCAAAATTCATCACAAAAATGTTACATTGTGGTCGAGTAACACCATCAGAGTGCTGTATGTCACAAAAATAATCTTCACATGTACAGTGGAAATACCACCTTCAGATTGGCAGAGATGGGCACTCCGGCACAGATGATGGGACTGCTGGTTCTCCTGATCTTCTTTAACGGCCACCATGATCCCACATTGCGTGGTCGGCGGTGGGAGTCTTGGCCCGAGTCTTCACGAACCGGCTGGCCAGGCCTGACGTTCGACTGGTTCGGGCAGCAATTTGTAATTGGTTTGTGGTGCCTGCGACGGCTCGCCTACTCTTCACGAAGGACACCGTGGGATCTTTAACGTCGACCAACGAATGCTGGCAGACGGGACGCCCAGTTTAACGTCCACTCGAGGGACGGTACACGCATTGATGAATCACCAGGACGACAGTTTATAGCTCGATCGGAATCAAATCCAGTCTAGACAGCTTTGAGGCAAGTGTTGTTATAGGTGATAGTATAATAATAATAATAATAATAATAATGATAATTTATAATTGTTCCATTACAATGAACTTCAAAGCTCGATGAGGCAATTATGCTCATTAAAGCCTGTGCAACGGTTGCCAACCCATGGCTGTTTGTCCGTGTTCTATCCTTTTAAATGCTGAGTGGCGAGCAAGGAAGCACCACAGTCCAATTAAAAAAAACATATATATTTGGGATTACTCCACTGTGGTTCGAACCACCGACCTTCCAGACTCGTGGCATGACCGATTTGTTGTAATTGATTTGTAGATCATGTTCCGCTGATGTGGTATAATCAATATGTTGTGGCTTGTTTTGTTTTTGTGGACACCATTTTCTCCTGAGTCATTGTCGTATTGGATCTTTCAGTCCCATATTCGGCCGGCCTCCCCCCACGGTGTACGTGGTCCTTACTGTTCCCTTGAGAACTTGAGACAGCTGGCGAAACCCTTTCCTTTATTCATCCCCCTCTTCCACCCATCGAGCCCCCCCGCCCCCCCCACGTCTCGTTGTTAGCTGCATGTTACATTCACGAAAATCCCTGATGATGTTGCTCGAGTTTGGCACAATGTTTCAAACATTTTAAATTGTTGCATGGAGAGTGAGTCACTGATGTCCATGTACTGCACAAGGAACGATGACACAGGAGCAGGCCATTTGGGCCATCAAGCTCCCCAACATTCCTGCATTAAATCGACACATTGATTAAATGTATTCATTTATTTACTTAATTTCACTGGAGTAGTTGGTAGAAGAACAGTGGTGGCAACAATCAGGATATCAGCAGGGTGTTTTTTCTATTTATTCTCCTCCTCCTCCTCCTCCTCCTCCTCCTCCTCCTCCGGTGAAGGGGATACTGTACATGTTTGAATAGGGTTTTAAGGTAAGGAATGAACAAACACTGCAAGTAAATTCACCTTTTGACGAGGCCCTCTCGCAGACAAACAATCACAAAACTTGTAAACAATGATCACCCATCCGTACCAAGCGACCAACCAGTCCTGCCAATACCCATGTACCCATTTATGCACAATTATTCTCGGGTACCGATATCGAACTCAAATTTAAACCTATCTACGGTTTTTTGCTGCCACTACCTTTCCAGGGATATCATTGCATGCATCAGCTACTCTCTGAGTGGAAGACCCGTCGCCTTTCTACCGTCCTAACACTTCATTACTCTCAGGGCATAGCACCTGGTCTAATCAGGGTCCATTCTGCTGAAAACTCTTCTGCACTTATCTCGTCTCGACCCTTCATGAGCCTAAACATCTCTATCGGATCACCTGCCACTTCCATGTGAAATTTTCTGACTCTGTGCGTTAAACTGTAACAAAGTTTTTTTCATAACTTGAGTTTAGCACCATGTTTAAAAAAATCAAAAAAAAACCAATCGGTTTACCGCACGTAGTGCACAGAATCCTTGCACCAATCACCATGGTCGTGAACTCGCGACCTCCTCACACCAATTTCCTGTTCTGCACGTTAAGTGGTCACAAAGTTTGATGACATCTGTTCCTCTCGTGGAGCTGGAGGAATTTGTACACACAAATGTTAATGAAGATGCTTTTTGCACAAGGATCGTGGAAAAACCCTTTCCTTGGCTTTCATTGAGGACATGGTGTTCAAACTCCGTTCTTATTCAGTGTGATTAGATCGATATGATAATCCTCAACATCATTGTCTTCACGGGTCTTCAACAGCACACACACACTGAACCTTGAAATAAAGTCATCCTACGGTTGATGAATTTCCTCCTCCACAAGTGGCAGACTGAGCTAGTTGGCAGGCTTGTCCCATCTTCAACGACTTGTCAGGCATTTAGGTCTTGCAGTGTCCTGTCTTCTTCTGAAGTATCTCTGACACCAGTGACATGTATCACATGTGAAATTGACAAGAACACTAGTTGTCAGTTCTTGTCTGGCAAACAGCATGAATAGCAGCATCGCAGTTCTCTCTGTCCATCTCCACTCGCTTCTTGGTACCAAACGATCTCTTTGCATTTCGTTCTCCAATAATCTGTTTCCTGGGCAGCGTGGAGCCAGCTGTCTTCATCCATGTCAAACTTCTTCAGATCTTGTCTCACTTTGTCCCTCCATGTCAGCTTGATTTCATGTGCTGGGTGGCGTTGTGGCAACCATCCAAACAGGAGTTTCTTCGAGATGCGATTGTCTTGCACCCCAGCAAGATGACCGAGCCAATAAAGTCTTCTCGCTGCGATAATCTCTTCCAGTGACTCCTCCATCTCGAACTGTTTCCCTACCTGTACACTGCTAATATGCTCTATCCATTGTTGAGCCTGACTGGCACCTGATGATGTGGAAGGCCTTGTTCTTCCTTGAAATTTCTCTCTTGTTGGTTCATCTCTCAACACCATATAACAGCACATGAAGCAATACAGCACAGTAAACTAGTGTTTTTTTTTTTTTTTGTCTTCAGGGAAAAATCATTGTCCCTGAATAAAGGTCTGCGTAGTGCTCCAAGCATTCTCGATGCACAGGTAATCTTGTCTTCGAGGATTGCCTGAAAGTCGCTTTACCCCGGCTAAATTTCTCACACTTCCCTCCCTTCTCTTTCGGCCTCTCCCACCGGCAACACCGACACTGGCGAATGATGCAATGCATATAGATACAATGACTGATTAATTATTGTAAGTACTGCACAATAAAACCTGTGTATTTGAAGAGTTTTCGAACGAACGCTTCACATGGAACAGATAAAGCGACTTTCAGGCCACCACGTACGTCTTGTGGCTCGCATGTACACACACAAACATACCACACCCTCCAATGAAGAGTACAATTGGACAGACTTCCTTGTCCCAGGCCAGGAAGCTAGATATGATTCTTGACAGAAACGGAGTCATTGCTCCTCGTGCCTTCGACACAATTGTTCCACCGATCATATTGTACGCGAACGGAGCAAGTCACACTCCCAGTACAATTGGTTTTCTTCCCCCAACACCTTGCCAAAGAGCAGGGTTTCTGTGTGACATAGAATCAAATTTTTTTTTTCTTGCCTGTGCTTCATTTTGCGATGTAATTGAAGGCCTGGACCTGCCTTCTATATCATATGCCCTGGGGTCTTTTGTGCAGTACTTTGGGAACTTGTGTTCCTAGGGATGGAGGATTGCGAATGACTAGGAATTAGGAGGAATTTGAGAGAAGTCAGGATTGAAGGGGTGCGGGGGGGGGTGTCGGAGAAAATAATTGAGAGAGAGCCATTGTTTTCAATTTTGAGTCATCAGTCCTCCAGCATGAGTTATCAAAGTGTTAATACGAGTATTTTGTTTTTAAGTTTGACAAAAGGGGGCTGTGGGTGGTGGGAGGTGGGGGTTCGGTAAAATCCTGATGCCCAGGTGTGCATGAGGTCCTTGAATTCTGATGTGAGGTTTTGTACGCATGATGCTGGGTTTGAATACTGAAACCAGGCTCTACTTGGCATTGCATTCACCATTTTTAGAAAAAAATTGAACCATCTGACTCCTGCTCCTGTATACAGCCGAGATGAACGGGACGAACTCCGCATGCATCTTTATTTAACTCATGGAATTGCATTTGGTAACGACATGTAAAGATTGGTATACATGTTGTTGCGAGCACGTCTCTCGAGGTTGGCTGTATGTAACTTTTGTTAAACACCAGACATCTCAAACGCATTGGCAGATTTTTACAAAGACTTCTCCATCCTCCACCGAACTGCTTCGCAGCTGAGCTCCGCTCCATTTTTCCCATTGGTCAATGTAGTTCATAACTTTTTCCCCATTGGTTTAAGGTGAGCGTGTTTGATATGTTTTCTTTCATGGTGGATCACACGTTGTGGGACGTCAATACACCGGCCAAATTTGGGAAGATAGAGGTGGATGAAAATGTCAAGCGAAATGAAAATAACCAAATGCAGATGCAAGTACAGGCAGAACAACATGTGTCCCACCAACATATTGGGTGAAGGTTAAGCAGCGCAGGCCTACCTTAGGAGACCTTTAATAAGGAGCCAACTGTCATCAACATGAATGACCGTGCAGAAGCCACAACACCATTTATCAGCAAAAGACTGCAAGTTAACTTGCTTGCAAACATCTTGCGTCACCACACATCTCATCAGTGGTGGGAATGCACAACTTTCGAAATGACGTATGAATGGTAATACGAAGCCTTTTGCACGTGTGCTGTGTGTGTGCGTTTTCAGTGACCCGTTTCTGCTCGTCGACGACAACACAGTGAACACTTTTAACTTGCCATCGGTCGTGAGAAACGTGCAATTAATTTTTTTTTTTTTTAAACAGTTTTAGCATTGCGATGAAAGATTTGCAGTTTCAAAATGGTTCACCATAATTCTGTTCCTCAATGCGAATTGGACTCACGGAAATATCGGAAATACAACAAATATCCGTGGGTGAGACTGAGATGTTGAGTTCCTATCATTTCCTGATAATAGAAGCTCGCAGTTGTCGTGGATAAATAATAAATAAAAAATGCACGCGCGCACACACGCATTCAGACGCTTCTCCTTTCAGCAATAGATGTAAAAAATCTCATATAATTTCTCATGTGGCCCTGGAACCAAACAAACGACGTATTTATTACAGCTGTCACAGCTTCCGTAGCTCCCTCCTCCCAATATGATTAATAGTAAATATCATCGTTTTAAACTTACCCTGCACATTCACAAGCCCCAGATGTATCCTTCACATCAGTGTTTTGGAAGCACCTAATATAGATAGACACGGTGTCTTCCTCAGGGAAGTCCACCTGACGCATCCCACGGAAATACAGTTGGCACAAGGTTTACGCATTTTCACGTTGTGAAGATGTCCTTTGCCAAAGAGTTGGTTACCGTTACTTGGTAATGACGCATAACATTGTCTTTCCGATTGCAGACCTCCATTAAATCACCGAGCCCGCCGTGTTTCTAGGAGCCACTCACTGATGGCGACCCGTCGACTCGGGCCTTGTACCGGCCCACATGGTTGGGAGTTTGTGCTAAGAGCGTGTGCCCATTCTGTGATCTGAGAAAGTTCTCCAAGACTTTCATTGTGCAGATGTACAGCCCTTTCTCTCATGTACTTTTCCAAGTATTTTTGGCTTCATTTAGAAGCTTTTTGAGTCATTTTAGGTCACAATCCTTATCTCGCACACACAATATACTTGATGGTGCTCCAAACACCACCGTTTCTATGGGTTTCTGTGCATGCTCGCACCAAGCATTCTGTAGCGGATTGCGTCATTTTGAAAGTCATGTTTTAGTAAAAGGGAAAAGAAGGAAATAAAAAAGTGAGATACGACAAAGTCGACCTTTTTTCGATCTGTGACGGAGCGCTGAATTTGCAATTTTTCAATCCTCCTCCCTGACTTGTACATTTCTCCAAACCTCCTCGAAATGCTTCTTTGGCGTGGAGAGTGAAGCGCTGAGTACGAAAATGCCAAACCTAACGGGCAATGAAAGGTTTGTTGCAGCAGGTGCAGTTAGTCTGTACTGAATGAACACCGCTTGGAGTTGATGACAAAATTGTATTTGGTGGGGTGTCCCGTTGCGATATTCCAGATAGGCCACTGAACTGGGAGTTAATTGCCACATATTGTTTTTGTAAGCTCAGAACTTGTAAATCTTCTGAGTTTTGCATGCTCGCAGCATGGGATGGACCTTTAATTAAGAAAAATAAAGAAGCACATTAAATTCTCCTTGAGGTGAAATGCTGAATGGGTTGGTGATTGTGGGGTGGAGGGCATTGGGATGAACCACCATGGAGTGCAGCTTGTTTGGGGGATAAAACGGGTAATTGAATTACACATTTATTCATCTATTTTACTATGGCATCTCAGCACACCAAATCATATAATTTGCCCCCCCTCCCTGCCCCCCACTTCTCCCCCCCCCTCTTGCATTCTTGATCACAGCGCAACGCCGCATTTTCTTCTCTTCTTCTGTCGTAGAATGCATGGCCGTGCATTTTTATGACCACGAATGAAAGGATTGTAAATCGGGGCAAGTAAACCGGTCCTCTTTTACCACTTACTCCCGGCCCCCTCTGTCTGTGCATGCAAGGCTAAAAGGAATGTGTAAATCATCTGGGAATGGAGCAATGCCAGATCTGCATGTTTCCCGGTTTTCAAAGCGGCGGGAATATTCTGATTTACCGGTTGTGCTTCAATTTTTCATTTTTGGGAGGTTTTGTTTTTTTTGTGAGATTAAATGAACAAATGCGGAATGTCGTGGGAGTGTGACTTGAAGCTGATTGAAAAAAATAGGAAATTTGCTTCTGAAAAGGTTATATTATATTGGTTTTTTGGGGTTTTTTTTTTCAGCTGCTGTGACCAACTACACTGCCATGGCTGCATATCTGTTATATAAGAAAACCTATCGACAAAGTGTCGAATGAATTGAGCTGCTTATCCACTGTGATGCTAATCATTGGAAATTAATTATTAATCACGTTATGACTTGTAGGATTGAGATTCTCTAATCACCACCCCCCTCCCCCCACCCCCACCCTCCACCTCCACTACCTTCCTTCAACTGTTTATCGACATAAAAGTGCACAAATATTTTTGAATTATTTGTCATGCCATCATATACTGTATGTTGAATAACTTGTTAACCATATTGTTTATAGGATGCTATAGAGTAAGCACGAATCATGACGCCGATGTTGATTTGCTTGGCTGAAACCATTCGTCCCGTGGCTTGCTTCAGACATTTTGAATCCAAAATAAATGGAAACGTCGTCGTTTGAATCGACAGTGTGATTTAATTTCAGGTTGTGAAGTTGCTGATGGTTATTGCTATGCCAAGACTCAAACCAGCAAATTTTGTGCTGGAGTTTGGCCAGCTACTTAACTATCTTGCAGGGTCCCAGTATGAGCACCGGAATTTTTTAATATTTTTATTCGGAATTAATTAGCACGATATATGTATGTACAGCCTTTCCTTATATTACCTTTTTGTATATCAGCATCATTCTCTTGGACCATTAATTTGATATGGTGATGAAAATCTGAAATACGATCGCTCGATCGATCATACATACCTTACGTTTGACAGGGTGTCGGTGCTGCCGAAGCAGTTCCTGGGCAAAGGTTATGTTTGACAGTTTGCTGTTGCTTCCCTGGCATTCAGTCAAGGCAGCATATTTACAATTTGTTCAGGGTACCAGCGATAGCTTGCCAACTCTTCACAAAAGACACCGTACTATTTTTAATGACAATAACAGCCAGTACTGGCACACTTGTCCTCTGCCTTAGTGTCCTTCTGATGGACGGCTCACACATTGATGCATCGCCCTGCAGGCTTAACACCAGGGTGACAGTTTATAGGTTGCTCGAGATTCAAACCCAGGTGCACAGCACAAAGGCGAGTGTGCATACCTTGAGGCCACCCTGCCAGCCCAGACATCATTACATGATCTTACATATATATGCTAAATGGAATGTTGCTTGAAAAAGACAAAACTCCCCACTGCACCATCCAGGAGTATAATTTCGTTTTCATCTGGCTACGGCATTACTTGCAGCGTGTTCGATGGATAGGCAACCGAGATTGACTCGCACGTACGAATGTACGCATGATGCAAGCGGCAGAAAGATTCCTGTAAAGCAGTGGGCAGAACTCATCCCGGTCTTCACGACTTGCCGATTGCCGCTGAACGATTATCATTGTTTTGTGTTGTGTTCACATACAACCGATGATGAAATCATTGTCGCTGTCCTTGTGTAGGTATTGTGATAAAATGCAGAAAAAAAGGTACATTGGAGTACAGGTTTGGCTGTGTGAGGCTCACGATGTGGAATGAATAGCCATTGTACAAATGCCCCGTTGCTAGGAACTTTGACTACTTGGAGATGTTAAGCCGCTGAAAAGAAAACGATTACCTTGAATCTCCACAGCCATCTGAATTGTGAATTGAATAAATATCCTTTGATTTCACCGTTTCTCATTGTTTATAATTCTTATTCCAAAGTTATAATGGTGATGCAAAGCGAAATTATCGTTGTACATCATTCTATATAGGATACGCTTTACTTTATTTTGTTTTTCACTTTTTTTGGATGACGTCTTTGTTTTTTTTTCCATTTGTGATTCTAATCCAGAAAAATGTAACAAAGATGGAATTTAAAGATTAAGCTTAATAAGAATTCCATTAAAATTGCCCCAGATGGGCTTTTGTCAATTCTCTTTGTGGTGGTGCTATGGGGTAGGTTATTGTAATTTTCCTGTCAGTGTAGTGAGTTTATGTGTGAAATGTGTCCACATGCAGGTCTACTCTAATACAGATTGTTAATATGCTCAGATCTACTATAATCTAATCTATCTACCCAGCAAGTCTCTGTATTGTTAAATGATCTTGTCTTATTACCCCACGCATGCGAAGCGAGAAGCGGGGTTAAGCAATTGGTTCACTTCTGTCTGTCTGTCTGTCTTTGTGTGTCTTCAAATGTCAGTTTATGATCGAGGAACAACTTGCCTTCTATTGAACATTATATTTTGAACATGAAACGTAATATGAATCGGAAAAGGACCCTATAGTTTTGCAGTACTTTGGCTCTGAATTTGTCCCAATCGCACATGCGCAGAGAGGATTGAGATAAAAAAAATTCTTTATTACATCTGCCTGTCTGACAGTCAACCAAAATTGAAGATCATTTCAAACAGGAAACTTACTATTTTTAGGGATGACAGAAAGGACACAAACAACAGGTACGAATAACAAACCCTAATGTTTAAAATAACGTCGTGTAAAAGACACTGCGTCAATGGTGGTAAACTTGCGGAATTAATTTTTTTAATATTACCTTTAAAATCATTATTTATTTCAATTGAATTGTATACCAACTTGAGCACTACATAGGGTATGGTGTTCTATGAACCCTCTCCTAAAAAAGTTTTCGTCAAAATCCATAATTCACTTTTAAGACCAAGCCAGTATCTAGACAGATTGTGTACCCAAATCGCAGCAATCTGTTTTTGCTGAAATCATTTTTTTCCATTTTTGTTTGTATACACATCTCTACATTTATAATGCACTTGATGTTATGAACCATGTCGTCATCAAATTCTTTCTTGATAAAATGAGATTTCTCCCCTGTACACTCTTGAGATATCTATTTGCTGTTTTCTTCATATTCATCCCCAATATTGGGCATGATGGAAAATATAAGCAGATAATTTTGTTTTTGTCTGCTTATCTATGGGAGGATTCTTCTTCTTTTTCACCATCTTGCCACTTGATGATCTGTTGAACTACGTGACAAAGTCAGTTTGTTAGTGTGAAGCTCGATATTTGGCTGCCATGAATTAATGTCAACTAATTTTAAAAGGAATAAATCATAAAATAGATATCGACTGTAGCAGCGCAATGTTGTTTTCGACCTAGCAACAGTACATGAAATCCCACTTTTAATCTTCATGAGAAGTGAAACATATTTAGAAATGAAAAAGGATGTCTGTGTCTGTTTTGTAGATTATGAGAAAGCCTTTACTGTATACTGTGCAAAGATTGAGTGTATAAGGAAAAAACGAGTTATATGGAAAATATATCAGATTGATTGTAAATCTATACAGAGAACAGATGACAACTGTATTTTTGGCAGAGAGTAGGATGTCTTAATCTATCATAGTTTTAAAAAATGAAACACGGGTGCATGCTATCACCTTTGTCTCTTTTCTTTGTATACAGAAATTGTATTCATCCAGCTTGGCAAGATGAAAGGCTTTAACAATTGATCGTACACATTTGAATAACCAATGCTTTGCTGATGACGCATCACTTTTGGCGGAGTTGGCCGATGAACTGTGAAAGATATGGAACTGAAGAGCGTGCTCTGAGAATTAATATCGGAAAGATAAGAAACGATCCATGGCCATTAGTAAGGAAGATGTTGTATACCGAAATATGCAATATTAGATAATGATGAAAAACTATCGCAAGTTTCCAACTGTTTATTCACGATAACTTAATAGTTGAGCATATAAAATGCGATGCTGAGATTGTAAGAATAGAGATTTCCAGGATGACATTTTCCGTGATGAAGGAAGTAGAAACCAAATATTTTTATGAAGCGTTTTTATACATTCTCAAGATCCGATTAGTGATTCATCCGTCATATTATTCAGGGAGACAAGAAAAATTTTGGTGATGTCAATGTTGCGATTGAGGGTTCTTCAGAGAAATGAATTTAAATTATTGAAAAAAAACCAACATTCTTTTTGCAATCTGGAAATACTTTCCATCGCATTAAAGTCAATTTTACTAATCATGGTTTGTATTATTGTTATTTCTGAGCATTCTCTTTGGTCTCTTCTTTATTTTTCCTGAATATTTCAAGTCTGATTGATTAAATATTACACAAAGATACATGTTTGAATAAATTAAATATTACACGTTTGAATAAATTAAAATTGTTGTTTAAATTCACGCAGTTTCTACACTAGATAATTTATATTTGTTTAAGTTATTTATATATATATATATATATATATATATATATATATATATATATATATATATATATATATATATATATATATATATATATATATATATATATATATATATATATATATATAGTATTGTGGCGAGAACGACCGCTCGGTGGGGGAAGTTGCATTGTCTCCCACTAGACTCCCAGAATTGTAGGCCGTCGTTCACGGATAACTCCGTGAGGCGGCGGGTCGCTTAATCGATCGTGGACGCCAATACCTCAACCGCGAAGCATAGGGTCTTTTTGTCGAGAACTAATTTACCTAATTAACCACGCGGTGTCGTCTACCCGGGAACCACACCCTCGGCACGTGTGTGGTCTCGTCAATAAAGAGTTGGAGCATTTGGAGAAGCCAAATAAAGAAGCCAATAAAGAGTTGGAGCATTTGGCGAAGCCAAATAGGAACTGTGGACGTGAAGATTCTGTCTCAGGAAAACAAGCCTCCAGAGACAACAGGTGGACCGTGGTACGTTGTTGCCAGCGAACCGAAGGCTGCGGCGCTCGAGTACCATGGATCGCAATGGAGGATGGGATGTAAAGATTTATTACTCGAACTAAAATAACATTGCAACGCACCCCTTCGATACCCAACAACACACAAGGATGGGTTCTGTCTACACATATACTTAACGGCATAACTGACTTGGGACACCTGTATGTTGTATGCGTACGGTTCCTAGAACCGTAACAGTAGATATTGGGTGGTCGCTGCTAGACTACCCTTATGCTCAGTTTTTCCGTCTGTCTGTTGGGTGGTCGCGAGACTTCCCTTATTTTCACTTTTTCCATCTGTCTGTATGTTTGTATGTAATGGACAGCTCTGGAGGCCAGAGGAGTCAACCGATTTTGATGAAACTTGACAGGTAGGTTCATACCAGGATCTAGTTGTATGCTTTTGAGCACTGTTGCTATGGACACCACTGTTGCCTAGCAACAGGACTTTGAAATTTTTGAAAAATCCTAAAAAATATATTTTTTCAAAAATTGGCTTCGTGCTTTTATGCGCACTATAATCAACCTCTTTGTCAAAAAATTTCAGTCCGATCCGTCAAAAACTGTATGACTAGTATGCATACTAGTCGTATGTAGCGACCGCCCATGTCGCCTACCGGCATATATATATATATATATATATATATATATATATATATATATATATATATATATATATATATATATATATATATATATATATATATATATATATATATATATATATATATATATATATCTACAGCTCTGGAAAAAATTAAGAGACCACTGCAAAATTATCAGTTTTTCTGGTTTTACTATTTATAGGTATGTGTTTGAGTCAAATGAACATTTTTGTTTTATTCCATAAACTACTGAAAACATTTCTCCCAAATTCCAAATAAAAATATTGTCATTTAGAGCATTTATTTGCAGAATATGACAACTGGTCAAAATAACAACAAAGATTCAGTGTTTTCAGACCTCAAATAATACAAACAAAACAAGTTCATATTCATTTTTAAACAACACAATACTAATGTTTTAACTTAGGAAGAGTTCAGAAATCAATATTTTGTGGAATAACCCTGATTTTCAATCACAGCTTTCATGCGTCTTGGCATGCTCTCCACCAGTCTTTCACATTGCTGTTGGGTAACTTTATGCCACTCCTGGCACAAAAATTCAAGCAGCTCAGTTTTGTTTGATGGCTTGTGACCATCCATCTTCCTCTTGATCACATTCCAGAGGTTTTCAATGGGGTTCAGGTCTGGAGATTGGGCTGGCCATGACAGGGTCTTGATCTGATGGTCCTCCAGCCACACCTTGATTGACCTGGCTGTGTGGCATGGAGCATTGTCCTGCTGAAAAAACCAATCCTCAGAGTTGGGGAACATTGTCAGAGCAGAAGGAAACAATTGTTCTTCCAGGACAACCTTGTACGTGGCTTGATTCATGAGTCCTTCACAATGACAAATCTGCCCGATTCCAGCCTTGCTGAAGCACCCCTAGATCATCACCGATCCTCCACCAAATTTCATAGTGGGTGCGCGACACTGTGGCTTGTAGGCCTCTCCAGGTCTCTGTCTAACCATTAGACAACTAGGTGTTGGGCAAAGCTGAAAATTGGACTCATCAGAGAAGATGACCTTACTCCAGTCCTCTACGGTCCAATCCTTATGGTGTTTTGCAAACCTCAGCCTGGCTCTTCTTTGCTTCTCATTGATGAAGGGCTTTTTATAGCTTTGCACGACTTCAGCCCTGCCACTAGGAGCCTGTTTCGAACCGTCCTCGCCGTGCACTTCACCCCAGCTGCTGTTTGCCATTCTTTTTCTCAGTCACTTGATGTCATCCTACGGTTGTTGAGTGACATTCGAATGAGTTGGTGGTCATCCTGGTCAGTGGAAAGTCGTTTTCACCCTCTGCCAGTCTGTAGATTTGTTATCCCCAATGTCTGCTGCTTGACCTTGTTCTTATGAACCGCCGTCTTTGAAATTTTAAGTATGGAAGCAACGTGACGCTAACTGTATCCCTCTGCCAGTAAAGCCAGAATTGAACCCTTCTTTACCTCACTCAAAACTTTTCTTTTCAACTCTATTGGCATGGTCAATAGTTATTTTTTTGATTCCAATTACTTTTGAGGTGCTACTAGCACTGTTTTTGAAATCCAGCTGGTCCTATTGCAAGAGGATAGTGATGACCACAGCAGTGGTCTTTATACTTTTCCTTGTTAAATAACATTCGGTTCAGGTGATCACCGAATCAGTACCTCACTAAGTAGAATGAGGTGTGCCTGTGTTGGAATTCAACAGACACTGGAATGGAATGGATGCCATACATGTAGAGATGCTGATTTAAAATATTTTTTTGGAGTGTTTCTTATTTTCTTCCCAGAGCTGTATATATATATATATATATATATATATATATATATATATATATATATATATATATATATATATATATATATATATATATATATATATAACATGATGTCATGAAGTTTTCACGTTTTAGAATGGAAAAATAGGGTGGGTCGATCAGGTTTGTTTTGCCTTTGGCAATCTTGTGCAGTGTTGCAACGTGCTATTCTTACTTGGCTGTGAGCTCAGAATATATTGTCGTTAGTTACATTTGGTCGGAGGCAAGTGCGTGTCTGTGTGTTGAAGTTTCAAGAGATTAACAGGGCCAATAAATGCCAAGTCGTCGTGGATACATCCGATCACTTGTGATGAGTAGTTTTAAAATGGGCGATCTCTGGATTGAAATTTTAACTCGACAATTGCTATGTTTTGCAATGTTCAATTTTTTTTTATTCTGTCCTTTAAAAGGGCTTTTTGTATGATTTGTAGTGTTGGTGGTCATGCTGCGGGTGGTTGATTCCCGCCGCCTCCTTTCAGAGCAATTTTTATATGATTCAAATTGTTTTGGGCATTCATGTCTTGTGCGTTATTTTTCAGTGGACTGAAAGAATGTGACCCCGAGGGAATTCAATTTGATTTCAAATTCTGAGCCTGCAAAGCAAAATACTTATATATATATATCTATATATATATATATATATATATATATATATATATATATATATATATATATATATATATATATATATATACATGAAGGGTCCTTTGTGAGGGTGAAGAGATGTGTTCTCCGACCTTGATGCTTTTGATTTTATGTTGAATTCAAGAATATGGAAAATCAAATGATCTCTGACTTATTTGTGTTTCTCACCAAAAGTGAGATTGATCTTTGAATACAGTGGAGCCTCCCACAATGTGCCTTGTATCATGTGATGACATTTATTTTGTGACGTCATCTCCATAAAGTGTCTGTCAAAATACGAGGAAATACTCTCCCAAGCAAAATAATCGGGTCGGTT
>NC_140972.1:71112655-71172655 GCF_056783735.1 Eptatretus burgeri | reverse complement strand
CTGTTCTCCTCACATAAATCTAAATGTTATATCTGGATGCTATGAAAAAGACTTGCTTGGTATTTTGTCTGTAACTGCTTTTCGATGAGAACAATAATTTACAAAAAAGCTCTTCCTTACATTCAAATGAAGGATAACAACTTACGCACGCACGCACGCACGCACGCACGCACGCACACACACACACACACACACACACACACACACACACACACACACACACACACACACACACACACACACACACACACACACACACACACACACACACACACACACAGGAAGGACATTCTAATCAAACATGCCTTTATGCAAGTAAAAAAGGTTTTTACATCAAGGCCCAAAGTGCTCAGAACAACAGACGACACATGCACATTGTACAGACCAGCCTTGTAAACCTCGCGATTTTGCCATCTCCCACATTTGTTTAATACTAGTACGTGCCCGTAAAAAAAAAATTATAATAATAATAATAAATAAATATTCAAACCACGAGCAACAAACAACAACCACACAGGCCGTTTCTTCGCTCTCACGTGCCCGTACGTGCGTGGCGCGGAAGTTCGCATATCACAGTTACGATGATTCGCAATTTAGGTTTTAATGGCCAATTATTCAATGAGCGCCAACGTATTTTGCCTTTTCGCAATGTCATCGCAAGGAAAAATAAAAAGAGAAGAGAAGAGAGAAAAAAAAAATTACTTCCTGGTTCGGAGCATACCAGCACTCTGATGTTACCGAAATGTATGCACCGTCTAATATGAAAACGATCATAACTTGTGGCATTGTGTTTATCTATAAATGCGCATAAGAAATCGAGAAATTATTAGAATACACGGTCATCACTCTCCGGATGTCCGTACGTTGTAACCTGTAATGGGGAACGTGGCTGAGCTTCCCTTCTCCATCGGCCACGCCCACGCAACAACGTGTCTTGTCATTGGTTTGGTAAATAAATGGCCATAACTTGGGAATCACTAGTCTGATTAATATCAAACCTTGAAAAGGCACATCCTCAGCGCCCCAGCAATATACCTGGCAAGTTTCAATTAGATCGGACCAGCGGTTGTCGAGAAACAGCGGACACACACACACACACACACACACACACACACACACACACACACACACACACACACACACACACACACACACACACACACCTGGAATTATAGATAGATTATTGTGCCACTTTCGTCTCATAAAGGTACGATCGTGTCATTTCTTCGAGGAGAAATGAACTTACTGTCTGATTATAAACTGTGCAACTTTATTTGTTTTGTTTTTGAATGTTTGTTTCAAATTGTTTTGTTCGTCAAGTTGACCTTGAGGGCCTTGTATTTCAGAAGTTTTTGATGAATTTTTACTCCACTGCCTTTGAATTGCGAAGAACCACGTAGTAATTGATTAATTAATTTATTGATATAATGGTTGCATTGCCGGTGGGAGAAACACTCTTTTGCATTGCAATCTTTACGTCCAATAAACATCCTTTCGTTCGAGACGGAACAATGAGATGAACGAGATGTTCTTTGCATGGATTTTCAGTGATGCATGGAATTATGTTGCAGATATCGACTTGCATAGATTGGGCCACAACACACAAATCCAGTCTTTTTTTTTTTTTTTTTTCAATTGATAATAAGAAGCCGAGATTCTATTTACAAATCATAGTTGTGCAAATAAATTTGTGTACTTGACAACCAATGGAAGTTTCTGATCCATCTGGATTACCAGTTTCTGTAGGTTCTTTGTGCATGCTGTCTCTCCGCACCAAGCACCAGCTGATGGAAATTATTCTTCTGGACGGGAATGTGCCAAGGAATCGGTTGTCGGTAATAGAACCTTGGAGTTGCTGTTGGAAAACACATTTGGTGCTGATTGCTTGCGGGCCCATCTTTCAGATGAGGATGCGAAGCAATCTTGGAGTCGCTGCTGTGCTTGAGGCAATGGATAAGATGCATTCCTTCAGTTCTCTCCTCTCCCACGTTAAAACATGTGTGAGCTTTGCTGTTGTTGGTGGGCAGTCTTTCTGTTACCAGGCCTGTGGTTTTGTTTGGTAATTACAGGTTATAATACTTTAAATGGGAAGGTGTGCGGGAGGGGATTTCAGCATTAAAAAGAATTTTTTTTCTTGAATATCTTGCAAGGATACTTACGGCATATATATTGCACAGGTCAGGCAGATGAGCTGGAAGGTGTTCATTTTCAAAGTGCACTGTCCATTGTGCAGAGATGGAGAGAAGAGGCAGATTTATGCGCACCAAAGCTCTGCGGGAGATGGACAGTAAAAAGACTGTTGGCTCTGTAAGAGGCTCCCGGCTCTGACAGAACGTTGACGGAATTGAAATGATCACCCGACTTCACCCTCCCCATCCTGTTCAGTGTAAACAAGCACGGAGTAAGAATTGGGCGTGCGGTTTTGTCAGGCGAGATGAATGCTGCACTGTACCACCCGAGAGGTGCAAAATACATTGTGTTATTTCACATGCACCTTGGGACAATCAGGTGTGTCAGGAATTCCAGACACAACCTTGTGGCGTTCATTTTCAAGTACAGACAGCAGCCAGTCCCCACAGCTGACACGTATGTTAATAACAGTCGGGCCTGTATAAGGCCTTGTAACACGCTTATTTATTTTATTCTTCTTGGCTAAATTCGACCTGCCCGGGTTTCTGGCACCACGCTGTGGAACTAATGATCGTCAACTTAGCACCTTATGAAACGTGGACTCAGGTCGTTTTACAAACGGTGACTTTTTCCATCTAATGATGCTTAAATTTTCACATTTGAATGTAATTTGCCGTGATTTAACCAAAAAGCATGATGAGTTATTCCCGACAAATTGTGATGGTCTTGTAAAGCAGCTTTGTTGTGACTCCATTTACTTGGTTTCGTGCTCTCGTACAGGATGGTGCAGCGGTTATACTTTCCTTTGCAGTGTCTACTCTGGGTTCGATTCTCGACTGGAGCATAAAGTGTCGGATTAGTGGTTCACACTTCACAGGCAGGGCATTTGCATCACAAAGTGCGCTATCCCTCGGAAGGACAAAGGACGTGAAGCTGGATGTAACATCTGCTGGCATTAATTTGATGTTCAAGATCCCACGGTGTCCTTCACAAAGAGTAGGCGAGCTATTGCCAGCACCTTGACAAAAATTCCAAATTCCTGTCATAAATCACCTTCAGTGGAATGTCAGGCATAGTCAGCTATTTCGCGAAAGACTCGGGTCAAAAACATTCTCCGGCCGACCTGATAAGGTAGGGAATAATTGGGGCTGTTGAAGAAGTAGAAAAGGAGTTGGTTTCGTGGATGTTATTTTTCAAAAGGCTTTTGGATCTTAGTTAAAAATTGTTATTTCTCCACGCGTGCAAGGTGAAAAGCGGGGCTTGGTTCATGTCCGTCTGTCCGTCCGTCTGCAAGCGTCAGTTTATGATCGATGAACGACTCATTTGAATTGAACGTTGAATTTTGAACACTAATCGGAAAACAAACCTGCCGTTTCACAGTACTTTGTCCTTTAATAAGACCCGACAGCACGTTCGCAGAGAGGGGTGAGATATTATTTTCATTATCCGTCTGCCTGGCAGTCAAACACAATTGAAAATCATTCCAAACAGGAAACTTACTGTTTTTAAGGATGTCAAGAAGGACACAAAAACAACAGGCACAAATAATTAATGTGGCATGTTAGATATGGTGGTATAATATTCACTGCGTCAATGTCGTTAAATTCCGAAATTAGTTTATTTATACGACTTTTCCAATCTTTATGTTATTTAAATTGAATTATACACTTGAACATTGTGGAATACAAATTGCCTCCTTTCCAATTCCAAGAACCTCCAGTATTGAAGTATACTAGAACACTGTGTGGGGTAACCTGTTCTATGAACTCTGTAGTTATCCTCCGCCATCGAAGATGGACGGACGTTACTGTTTTCACCCCTGTCTGTTTGTGAACAGTATTACGGAAAACTCCTGGACGGATTTCGACGAAACTTGGTGGGGGGGTTAGGTACGGTCCAAGGATCATGCCATTAGATTTTGGACTTTGTCCAAAGTCCAATATGGCCGCTTTGGCGGCCATTTTGAAAAAATATTTGAATTTTTGTTTTTGCATTTCTGCATGTTTTAAGTGATTTCCAACCAAAAAAAAACAAAATTTTGCAACTTTTTTCAAAATTTTTTCGATTTTATTTGAAAAATATCTGATTTTTTTTGCATTTCTACATGTTTTAAGTGATTTCCAACCCCCCCCCAAAAAAAAATTGTTCGAGGAAAAAAAACAATTTTGCAACTTTTTTTTTCAACAAAATTTAGATTTTTTTTTGCATTTCTACATGTTATAAGTGATTTCCAACAAAAAAAAAAAACATGCCAAAATTATAATTGCGGCTGATTTTGGAACTTCAGGTGGATATACCCACGTAAAATCAATTTCTTTCTCAAGGAATCTAGTTTTGACGAATGAATTGAGTATGTAAAAGTTAAAAGTAAAAGGGAAAGTTGCAAACTATAACTCTGTGAGCACTGTTGACATCAAATTGAATGAATAGGATATCAGGTTCACTTGAGTGACCTCGCAGTATTGGCGGCGGAGGTTTTGCACTCTACCGACTGCTCCCCCTCTAGTTTATGTTGTTGTTTTTGTCGTCATTTGTCACGGACAAAATTTTCTGAGTCAAAACTTAATCGGCCAAACGAGAAAGATGAAGCAAACATTTTTTGTTTTTTTAACTTGTCGTTTCCCCCCCCCCCCCTTCTTTTAAGCAAGGTATTTGTTAGTGATTGCAAAAGTTGCAAAACATTTTCAGGGATGATTAGTACATCATCACAGACAATGAAATTAACAATATTGGAAGGCACAATGTTTTTGCTCTTTATTTTCCTTTGATCATTTGAGGCATACAGTACTAATAGAGCTCCATAGTTTTGGTGCACCTGCATTCTATCAATAATGCAGCAGATTAGGCATATTGGTGGTCGTGAATATGACAAGTCGTGTTACGGTAAATTATCCTTAATCTGCTGGTCAATTAAGACGAGTTTTAAACATCTTAACTGTTGAGCTCATTAATTGCTTGCTAAATTGCTGAGTGTTTAAACATGGATGAAATTATTATAATTTTTTTTGGTATTCCTATAGAAAGAGCAAAAAGTTTTGTCATAAATTGTTACTCAAGTAGAAACATTGCGAGGAGTCGTTGAAGTATGAAACGCTGAACATGTTGATGTTCTAATTGCAGGAGATTAATGAATGGTGCTCAAGTGATCCCCACCTGTGTGCAAACTACTGCAAAATGAGTGCTTTAATTACATACTGCAGACTTGAGACAGCATTTAGATTTTTTTTCTGTCTTTTCTTCATAGTATTTAAAAGCATTACTACAAGAGAATGGATACAGAGGTTTGGTTGAGGCGGGAGGTTGGGATGATGAGGGAGAAGTTTGGGCTGAGGGAGACTGTGTGGGAGCAAGGATGGTGTGGGAGCAAGGGCGATCCCCAATGCTTCCATAAATTGCATGTTAATCTTTTTTTATGGCATAAAACCTGTCTTGAGTGGTTCACATATACTCATGAATGATTTATTTTTGGCAATGAGCTGCATAGCACCTTCTGTTTATTATGTACCAATCGAAACCTCATCCACCACATACCTCACACACCTTCATTTGCCGTATTGAAGTATGCATTTTTGAATCTCGGATGTCAACTACTAATTGCACAATGACGATGAACATTTACTCGTGAATATGGTGACAGTTATAAACAGCTCTTAACTATTGTTGATTCATAAATATCATTTATTGGCAATGAACAGTGTCCGCAAACGATATTTTAACTCCTTCACATTCTTCCACCACTCCATCGCTCATGGTACGGCTTCATTATGATCTCTTTGTACTTTGAATTGACCTAAAAGTTATCTTTTTTTTTTTTTTTGCAAAATATATGTGTGTGTTTAAAAAAACAAAAACCTCATTCTAACCACTGACTCACTGACTGATATTAAAGATTGGTATATTTAGGGTGATGTAGAAAGCTGAAATTTTGCGAGCTGACGGACGTCAAAGCCGATACACGAGGAAAAAATCACAGAACTGTCGGAAAGTATGCATAAATGAAAATATAAATAAATGAAATTACATAAATGAAAACAAAATGAAGGTGAGCGACCTGAGACAATGGGGAAGCACGGTAATTTTGTGAGCTGATGGACATCGAAGCCTATCCACCAGGAAAAATCACAGAACCATTGGAAAGCATCCGTAAATGAAAACATAAATGAGCTATAAGGGCACTAACGCATACCTCCACCCCGTAATGCCTGATCCACGAGAATATATCTGGCCCAATACATTTTTGAAATGTCATGCTATGTATCATTTTTGAGTCCTATCTCTTCATGGTGAAGAATCACTTATGAAATTCTAGTTGTCAGATCTGGATTTGGATCTTCACCAAAATTGAATCAATTCTTCCTTGTCACACACCCAACATATCCACCAAGTTTCATCCAAATCCATCAACAACTTTTTCAGATATCGTGCTATTTGTCATTTTTGGTCCGATCTCTCAATGGTGAAGAATCACTTAAAAAATTCTCGTCGTCTGATCCGGATCTGGATCGGGATCTTCTCCAAAATCTAATCAGTTCATCCTTGTCACACACCCAACCTGTCCACAAAATTATGTCTGGATCCGTCCACAACTTTTTGAGATATCCTGAACACAAACAAACAAACAAGCCGGTAGGCGGCGATGGGTCGCCGAGCATGGAAACTATAAGATATAGAGAAAAATGGATGTCATATAGCGGATAGGGAATCACCTTAAGATTATGCATATCAAATCTCATCCAGTTCCATCTACTGATAACTACTCGGTATCCATTTGAATGAAAAGTACCGAAAATGCGGTTTGAAATCGGAAATCCCCAAAGTTCGAGGGGGTGCTGTGGGTGAACAAAGATCTAAATCGAAAATCCGGCTCGATCGTTTGTGCACAATCTATTCCAGATGATTAGTGTGAATTTTTATGACCATCTGACCATAACCCTAGGAGGAGTAGCATTTGGAGCGAAGGCCCCTCCAGCTCTCGCATATTATCGATTTTTGCACTAATTGACCTTTGACCCCTGACCTAAGTGAAATCAGTCAATATGTCCTGAGGCAACGTTGTAGTACTCATTGATTACCATGAACCTGCAAAGTTTCCTTTGTATCGATGTGCTCACCTGGTCGCTAGGGGGCCTTCAATTTTCGCGCAGATCCTAATTATAGGGGGAGCTGCGGGTAAAGTATTCCATATATCACAAAACCAGAATATATTTGATAGAGCATCACCTGTAGATTATTCGTGCCAAATTTCATAACCCTGCGTGGGATAATGACTTTCGGAATTGATTTCGCATGAACGGTACCGATTTTGAAGGTTTTTCAGTTGTTGCTAGGGAACCAAAGCGTCCCGAGTAACCATCACAATTTCCAAAGCACTAGGTCATAAGATGTACCTACCACCCGAGTTTGGTCAAAATCGGCCCACGTTTACTAACAATTATGCTGATGACAAACGAACAAACAAACAAAGACAGAATTACTGACAATAAGGGTCACCTATTTCGGCGACCCAACAGAAATGGGTGAAAACATAACCTCCTTCACCTCATGTGGCGGAGGTAATTAAGAAAGAAAGAAAATGTATAAATGCAAAAAGCAACTGGAGGTGAGCAACCAGAGACAATAGGGAAGCACCGTTCATTATTGCTTACAATGTGTAAGCATACTTCGCTCGTAAATATATAAATCTCTTTCAAAACACTTACTCGCTCGCTGATATAAATGTTTAGCACCTTCTCGGTGGGCTGGAAAGCTGAAATTTTGCATAATGATGCAACTCAAAGCCAATATCCCAGGAAAAATCACAAAACCCTAATAAGAGCGCTTCCATGAGCCTTGACTATGTAATAAATAAATAAAAACTCAGAAAAATTTCGTAAATGAAAATATTTGCAAATAAGCCTGCCGGTGCAGCCTGAAGTCTGCTCTCTGTTTTTCACATGACTCAAGATGATGGACAAATAAATGGAATGTTTGCAGAATATTGTCATGACAACAATTGATATATTCAGCTGTGCACGCCAAACCTTTAATTTTGCTTTCAGCAGTAGTCGTGGAAGGTTGTGCAGTCAAGAGCACCATTATTTACTTGTTATTTAGCTGCTTACAGAATGCAACCACAATCCACTTCTTGGAATATATGAAGATCTTTCACAATCAATATCATCAAATATGTAAATCTTATTTATTATGGATACATGTCGGATGTATCCACGTAGTTACTTGCAGTATGCAAGCATGCCACACTGGTGCATATGTAAAGCTGTTTCTAACCATTCGCTCACCCGCTCACTCACTCGCTCACTCACTCACTCACTCACTCATATACAGTACTAGTAACTTCTAGGTGGGGTACAAGGCTGTAATTTTGCATACAGATGCAATTCAAAGCCAGTATCCCAGGAACAAGCACAAAACAGTCGGAAAAATATTATCTATAAACAAAATATCCGCAAATAAAAGTCGGCGGTGCAGCCTCGCTCTGCTCACTGCGGGTCACATCACCCAAGACATTCGGGTGTAATGTGATCTTGCACGGTCATTCCCTGAGTCAGCTGGTGTTTCTCGGTTTTATGGCGGTATAATAAGAAAAGTGCGTGTGGATTTGTAGTGTTCACAAACGATGTAAAGTGAGTGGTAGAAAGTCATAAATATCTATCATTTGCAGACAGTGTACAGGTCTTACAGTGTATATTTTACAGCATTGCATGTTAATATATACAGTTGGGCCTCTGTATCAGGCACCCTGGTTGTAACAAACATTCAGAGCATGTTTTCATCAATGCAAACATTTCCCTGTATTCACCATCCAGGGAGCTGGAAGTTAACCCGGAAATAAAGAAAGATCGCTTTGTCCTGCCAAATCGAATGCAGATACAAGGCCAGATGTTGGAAAATCCTTGGGATACAAATGAGATTGCCATCAAAAGAAACAATTTACGAACATCATTTAATTCTTCCCTGCGTTTTTTGCGTCGATCTGGTTCTGAAATACACCACCCAGTACAACTGCCTCTGTGCCGACGAGGAAGAGTTGCTCAGCATTCACTTTAATTTTAAACTCTGCCTCTAAAATGCAAAGATTATATTTGTGAAAAGGTCAAAAATATTACAAGGTTAGAAATATCTGCTTGTAGTCACGTAGGTATCTATTTTCTTGGTCTGCTTGAGTCAAATATATGTTGTCTAGCAAGCCATTAGAATGTAAAGAATACTTTTGTTTTTCAACTTTTGTCATATTTGCATAAAACAAATGACTATAGCTGTAAACTGTTAAGTTAAGAGATTCTGATCACTCATTCTTGATTTGAGTTAGTCAGCTGCTTCCAGAATGCAACCACAATCCCCTTCATCAACTATACAAAGCTCTTTCACAATCCGCTTCATCAACACTGTATAAAGCTTATCTACAATACGAGTGCGTGGCCATACGTGTGTGGCCATACGTGCAAAAAAAAACCTCTCAAACCGCGTGCCAGAAACAAACACACAGGCCGTTCCTTCGCTCTCGCGTGCCCGTACGTGCATGGCCGTACGTGCAAAAAAAAGAAAAAACAACTTTCAAACCGCGTGCCAGAAACAACAACCACACAGGCCATTCCTTCGCTCTCGCGTGCCCGTACGTGCGTGCCCGTACGTGCGTGCCCGTACGTGCGTGCTCGTACGTGCGTGGCCGTACGTGCAAAAAAAACAAACTTTCAAACCGCGTGCCAGAAACAAACACACAGGCCGTTCCTTCGCTCTCGCGTGCCCGTACGTATGTGGCCGTATGTGCAAAAAAAAACAACAAACTTTCAAACAACCACCCAGACCGTTCCTTTGCTCTCGTAAACGACGACTGGATTGGGGCATTGTGTTTATCTATAAATGCGCATAAGAAATCGAGAAATTATTAGAATACAGTAAGTCATCACTATCCGGAAGTCCGTATGTTGTAACCCGTAATGGGGAACGCGGCTGAGGATCTCTTCCCCAACGGCCACGCCTACGCAGCACTGTGTCCTGTCATTGGTTGGTAAATAAATGGCCATAACTTGGGAACCACTTGTCCGATTAATATCAAACCTTGAAAGGCACATACTCAGGTCCCCAGCAATATAACTGGCAAGTTTCAATCAGATCGGACTAGTGGTTGTTGAGAAACAGCGGTCACAGACACACACACACACACACACACACACACACACACACACACACACACACACACACACACACACACACACACACACACACACTGCTGGAATTATAGATGGATAAAAGGAGCTCAGTCTCAACGTACCTGCGTCCATCCATCCATCACTGTCTGCCGACATGCATCTATAATTGTCCTATCAGGGATACCACTAATCAAGCCCAATCTGCAAACAGTGTGATATAGTTGAGGAAGGTGAGGATAGATTGGCCGGTTTCAATTTACATTAAAACAAAAACTCTTCCTCCTTCATCTTCTTATTCACTTATAATAATGGTGAGTCTCATTCAGTCCCTTTTTTCATATCGAATTAGATTCAGAAAACGCTCGCTTTATGCAATGCTTTTTTTTTTTTCAACATTTCCATTTTATTCACACAACAGTAATATACCGCCTTATCAAACAGTATGTCTGATTATACACCGCCTTTCACTCTACTTGCAACCCAGGTGAGAAAAGAATACGAAACAAGCAGCTGATATTTCAATAATTAATTTGCACAATTTTTAAATGGCGAAAGTTGATTTTTCGCCGGGTAGTTCTTCCAGTATTTTTTGTTTGCGCGTAGGATGCTTCCTAACTTGGTGCTTGCAGTCTGCAAGCATGCCACACTGTGTGTGTGTGTGTGTGTGTGTGTGTGTGTGTGTGTGTGTGTGTGTGTGTGTGTGTGTGTGTGTGTGTGTGTGTGTGTGTGTGTGTGTGTGTATGTATGTGTCTATGTATATGTATATGTATATATGTATATATGTATATATATATATATGTGTATATATATATATATATATATATATATATATATATATATATATATATATATATATATATATATATATATATATATATATATATATATATATATATATGTATATATATATATATATATATATATATATATATATATATATATATGTATATATATATATATATATATGTATATATATATATATATATATATATATATATATATATATATATATATATATATATATATATATATATATATATATATATATATATATATATATATATATATATATATATATATATATATATGGTCGTAGTTCATGAACTGGTCACCCTAAAAAGGCAGAGTTGTTACATGTTTTTCAAAACATCCACTTTCCACTCTGACTACAGACCAGAAAAACCACAGATATCTAGATATCTTAGTATGAGAAGAAAGGTAATTTTGTCTAGTTTAATGTGGAAAAAACAGAAATAAAAAATGTGCAACAGTTTTTGTGTAACAGGCAAATAAGTGATTCAAGTCAGGGGTGGAGTAAACAGGCGGAGGAGGCAGATGTGGTGAGTCAAATTTGGAATAAACTGAATTTATTTCGATCAATAAGCTTAAATCTAATCTATTTTGTTATTTTTTAGGTGAGTAACATTTGGGATTTGCTGTTGCATGATGCAAAATTGATTATTCAACTCGTTATTATTCAGCAAACCCTGACCAATATGTACAAACTCCTAAAAGAGATCTAGTACATATCTTTACATAGTTATGTATCTCGCAGCTTCTCAGGATTAATTTGGCACTTGAATTGTCCAAAACGGCCAAAGGATAACTGATCCACATCCAATTTACTCAGAAAGGGTGAATTCGAGATAAACGCGAAAATGTGTTTTCCTTGTAATGCATTATCCATTAAAGTTCGTAATTAAAAATTCCATATTCGCCGTTAATTAGTGGTTTTTGCTAATTTTTTTCACACAAGTGCATGTTGCTTGGTGATGTCTATTAACACAATGAAAAATTGAATATTTTGACCCTGTAACGCAAATGATGACCAGTTCATGAACTCCGACCATATATATAATATAGTCTTGTGAAGTATCTGCAGCACAAATCGCGTACACCACACGCACTGTTCATACCAGCAGCTGTAATAGGTTTGACTATTTTATATGAGAATATAAATATATGTTCCCAAAGAGTTGCATCACTGTATGGGCATTATTTGAATTCCAGAGCTTACAGACAAACAGGTTGGCCAACATGTCATTTCATTCACTTCCACCTGCTCACTGACACGTCTGTCTTTTGACTCGTGTTCAGTTGTAAGATAATGCAGTTTGCAATGACAGAAGCACACATTAGGAGTACCGTCGGTTTTTACGTGGTTTACATGTACAGTCGACTATTTTCCACCTGTTTGTGCTTGACCAATTTTGCCAATATGTTCAATCTAATTGGGCAATATCGACTGCACTGATCAAAACAGCTGGGCAGCTTTCATCCATGCTGATCACAATTCTGGTGGGTCTTGCTTTTTAAAAAAGAAAACAAAATTCCAAATCAATTATTTTTAGAGACAAACTTGCCACAAATCCATGGCTCTTGGATTTGTTTTCTATATTGATCCCAGGCTCACGGAGGAGCTTGTACATACATCGCATACATGATGAAGGCATTCGTAACTGTGAAGAAAGATCATGCATGTGTTTGCACAAAAATGGATTGGCATGGAAGAATGCCATCATTGATCAACCCCCTGAAATGAGGGGAAATGGTTGTAATACATTTGCTGTTGTTGTTGTTGTTGTTGTTGTTGTTGTTGTTACAGATATTCGTAGATATAAATAAAATTTGCTTCACGTGAATTACAAGGACATTTGAAGACAATGGCCAAACGTGTTTGATAGACGTGATTTGATCCTGGGTTTCCTGCACCAAAATGGTTCCGATAAGACCGTTAACAGGAACGTCTCCCCATGTATCCTCTTTCTGATTCCTTGGTCTTTTTTGTCGTTTTTTAAAAAAATTCCACATTTGGATACTTGTGATTGACGTTTTGGACCGTAAGTTGGATTGGGAGTTTGGGGGAGGGGAGTGCTGTTTGTCAAGCAACTACGAACATTATTTTACCAACATAACAGAAAAGTAAAATTAAAAGTGAAATTACTGTCCTCCATTTTCAAGACTTTAACGATGAATACTTTGTGTGTGTGTGTGTGTGTGTGTGTGTGTGTGTGTGTGTGTGTGTGTGTGTGTGTGTGTGTGTGTGTGTGTGTGTGTGTGTGTGTGTGTGTGTGTGTGTGTGTGTGTGTGTGTGTGTGTGTGTGTGTGTGCGCGCACGCGCGTACAGCCCGTTACTTGTAATAACTTATGATTAAAAAAGGCGAAGTAAAAATCTTTATAATTTGTTAAAACTTACTTCAAGTGCTTGTGGAGGCATTTATTAGCTCGCCTGTTCGAAGAACAGAGAGCTATAGCGATACCCGCGGCGTGAGCGTGAAAATGTTTTTGGTGCAAGTTATTTCCTTTCTTATGTTTATATCTACCACACTATTTTTTACTGATTACAATATACAAATACATATATTGCTTTAAAATTATTTGGATCAGACTTCACTGCAATGCTTTATAAAAAAAATATTATTAGACCAGTGTTTTAAAAACGATAAATGTATAAACAGGCGAGCATTGGGTGGCTTTGACACCAACTCTCTGGTTGATATCAAATGTTCATTTATATTTGTACTTAAGCCACATGTCACTGGTTTGTAACAGCGTATCCTTACTCACCTCTGAATGGTGGGTTGATTGTCATTTTGTCATACTTGTGATGTGAAAAATGCTGACGACTTATGGTTTATTTTGACAATTTTTCTTTCATTATTTGGGTGTTTTCTTTAACCTGAAACATCAAAATGCCTTTCCCTTGTTAACTTTTATATGTTGTTTCTAATCTGTCACATTCCTCTTATGAAACCATCGCAGGTGTGCTGACATATGTGGTATGTTCGTAGGGATCATACCAAACTCTCAAATTACCCTGATTTTCGAACCTCTGCTTGCTATTGTGAAGCAGTATGATATGCTTGAAACGGACGGAGTTTTTTTCGAAATGCTATTACAATTTTGCCTGAATCACCTTATCTTTCTTAAATGGATTGAAGCCTGGTGTTGGCTTGGTGGTTAGGGTGGCAGCTTGGGATCCCAGTGTCCTGAGTTCAAGGCCCGTTGGCTGCTGAATTAACACCAGGGGGTTGACTCAGCCTGTCATCCTTCCGAGGTCGGCGAAATGAGTGCCAGTGTACTGGTCCCGGTGTATGCCCCGGTTAGAATAGGTGTACCATATCCCTGTGTGTCGTAAGAGGCGACCAGGGTTGGCGTCAGGAAGGGCATCCGGCCATAAAACATTGCCTCACAAAAAGCCAAACCCCTGCACAGCAGGGAAAAATGGCTGTAAAAACGGTCATTTTTATTTTTTTTCTTAAATGGATTTTATTGTTAACCTCCGCCATCGAAGATGGACGGAAGTTACTGTTTTCACCCCTGTCTGTTTGCTTGTTTGTTTATTTGTTTGTGAACAGTCAGGTCAGGTCAGGAATGGGAGCATGTGCCAGAACAGCGCGTCGCTGCTTCCACTTTCCGCCGGTACTCCAGGGGCCTCCGTCTGGCCATTCCACAGGCAGATGCCAGGCCCATCCCCATCTCCTTGAGATGATGGTCAACCTGTTGCAACCATGAGGCACGTGGTCGGCCCACTGGCCTCCTCCACTCATGAGACTCCCTCGCTGAGAGAATCTGGTGAGCAGGATCAGCGTCAGGAAAACGAGCCACATTTCCATACAGCCGCAACTGACGCTCACGGACTATGCAGGGTAACAAATCTCATCCGAGTCTCTCTCAGCAACCGCTCGTTGGACACAAAATCTGACCAGCGATAGCCAAGGATTCTCCGAAGAGACCTGGTACCAAAGGAATTAAGTCTCCGTCTCAGATCCTTGGTCAGAGTCCAAGTCTCGCACCCATAGAGCAAGACTGGAAGTACCAAGGACCAGAAGACTCGGACTTTCGTCCTCCCACACAGGTACCGGCAGCGCCACACCCCATGATCCAGTGAATCCATGACTCCCCAGGCCCGACCCAGACGTCTATTGACCTCTGACTCGCAGCCAGCAGAGACATGAATATCACTGCCAAGGTAAGTGAATCTCTCCACGACCTCAACATCCTCACCACAAACAGACACAGACAGGACTGCAGCATCCAAGATGTCACCGAAAGCCTGGATCTTAGTTTTGACCCAAGAAACCCGTAATCCCAGAGGCTCCGACTCCTCATTCAGCACCTCGAGGGCCCCCAAAAGGATGTCTAAAGTCTCCGCAAAGATGATTGCATCATCTGCAAAATCAAGGTCCGAGATATTGACATTCCCAAATGATGCACCGCAACTTGATCTCTCCGACATCCTCCCTAAAATCCAGTCCATACAAGTGCTGAAAAGTGTGGAGGCAAGTACACATCCCTGACGAACTCCAGTAACAACTGGAAATAAGTCAGAGATGGTACCACCACACTTCACAGCACTCTCAGTACCAGAGTAGAGTTCAGACATCAGATCGATCAGTTTTGGTGGCACCCCACGAAGACCAAGAATCCTCCAGAGGACATCCCGATTCACTGAATCGAACGCTTTACAGAGATCAACATAGGCTGCAAGCAGCCCCTGCCGAAACTCTCGTCTGCGTTCGGTGAGGACACGAAGAGAAAGGATACTGTCAATCGTTGACCTCTTTGGTGTAAAGCCTGACTGCTCTGGACGCTGGTGCTCAAGCAGATGGTGGCGAACCCCATCAAGTATTATCCGAGCAAAGACCTTGCCCGGCACTGAGAGCAGCGTCACCCCTCGGTAGTTGTTGCAGTCTTGGTGATCACCCTTCCCTTTCCAGAGAGGGACAACAAGTCCCCTCTTCCAGTTAGTTGGGATGATGCCTGTGTTCCAGGCAGAGCACAAAACTGCATGCAATGACACGAGTGCAGCATTTCCACCAGCCTTGAGAAGTTCGGCATGGATGCCACAGATCCCTGGAGCTTTGCCCCGTTTCAACTGGTTCACCGCAGCCCGTGTTTCCACAAGCGAAGGTGGACCACAGTTGATTCGAGGGTCAGCAACAAGGATTGTAACACCCTTGACGTCCAACTCGACATCTGGGGGATCAGCCTGGTACAACCGCTCAAAGTAACCGGCCCAGCGGGCCTTCATTTCAGACTCCTCTGTCAAGAGCCTACCACTCTCTGCTCGAACTGCAGTGCTCCGAGGGATGGGCTTGGATGAACGCAATGCGCGAATTCCCCAGTAAGCGGTACGAGAATCACCTGTCCAGTATTACGTTCATCACCTGTCCAGTGAACAGTATTACGGAAAAACTCCTGGACGGATTTCGACGAAACTTGGTGGGGGGATTAGGTATGGCCCAAGGATCATGCCATTAGATTTTGGACTTGGTCCAAAGTCCAATATGGCCGCTATGGCGGCCATTTTGAAAAAATATTTGAATTTTTGTTTTTGCATTTCGACATGTTTTAAGTGATTTCCAACCCAAAAAAAAAATTGTTAGAGAAAAAAATTTTTTTGTAACTTTTTTCAAAAAAATTTCGATTTGATTTGAAAAATATTTGATTTTTTTTTGCATTTCTACATATTTTAAGTGATTTCCAACCCCCCCAAAAAATTTGTTGGAGAAAATTTTTTTTTAGAAATTTTGCAACTTTTTTTTCAAAAAAATTTCGATTTTATTTTTTGGGCATTTCTACATGCGCGTCGATCTAGTTTAGTTTATTCAATCGTGGTTCAGTAGAGTCTGATCCGTTTTGACCTATAATGAATAAGGTATCAGGTTCACTTAAGTGACCCAGCAGTATTGACGGCGGAGGTTTTGCACTCTACCGAGTGCTCCCCCTCTCGTTGGTAATGGTTTGATATTGTTTTAAAAAAATTATTAAAAAAAAAATTTTCTACTCGGAAATATATACAGAAATGAAGGCCTTTTTATTTTTATTTTTTATTTTTTGTATACCTTGTCGAGGCTTCTATGAGAGCTAACACATCTCACACACAGCAAGGGGGTTATTAGCAGGAGGTGCGGGAGTGGGAAGGACAAAACGGTGAGGAACAGAGACATTAGGAGATCTGTGGAAGGGAGAGGGATTGGGCGGGGAACACGGGGTGTAGAAGATGGACATTACAGGGACTTTCAGTTAGCAAAGCAGGGAATTTGAAGGGGGTGGGTTTGGGGTGGATTAACGGGGGTAGAAAAGATCGAGGATTTGGATGGGGAACGATAAGAGATGGTGGTGAACAGCTGTTTTGAAGGCCTGGAGGGAAGAATGGGATTGAACAGAGTGAGGGAGTTTATTCCAAAGGCGGGAAAAACTGAAATTAAGGCCTTGGTGCAAGGATGCAAATATTTTCCAAGCACGATTATCAACTTGATAAAAAAAATACTCCAGATACGTGCTACATTGAAATCTGTGGTGATGCAGTTTCCCTTAAATCATTTACCTTCTCTTCCTAGAAGGCAAATCTGACCGAAGGTAATATCAGATCGTTCCACAAGGCCTGAAGCAAGTGTGTGTCCACTCTCAGGAGAGCGAGAAAACAACATCTGGCCAACCTCAAGGCTGAACTCTCCAACCTGTCGTCTCCTGCAAAGTCTGTCTCTGGTGTATGTCCACACTCCATACTTTACCTCACTTGAAATGGTGTTACATCCAACTCTGCAGGTGAGAAGGCTGGACATCTCGACTGATAATTGCCAGTTTGTGACAGGATTATGGTAAGGATAAGGCATGTCGGGTATGGTTGAAGAGGCGATATTTTTACTTCCACGTATCACCTACCCAACCATAACTGACACTTATAATCCTTACCAAACACATTCACACCCAACTGGTCCTGGACACTGTGTCTGTCTCACCTGAGAAGGTGGAGAAGTTTCTGCTAACCCTTGACGACCATTTTGTGGGTGGCCCAGACAGCCACGTCTGGAAAACCAGCTCTGCTGCTTTTGCATACCTTGTTTCTGCTTTGTTCAACTGCTTTCTTGAATATCAATCACTTGCCCTAGGTTAACTTCTGTCTCCCTGGAAGTTGGCCAACATCACTGATTTCCACAAAAATGGCACGAAAACAGATCATCTTAACTACAGGCCCATTAGCTTACTTCCAATTATTAGCAAAGTCATGGAATCCATAATCGTTCACGTAATTTCCTTCCTTCCCAACAATGGCCTGATCTCAGATAATCTGATAACTCCAGCCTAGATATGTTGCTGCCGCTCTCTCGACAATGTGCGGAGGCTCCGAATCTTAGACAAGAGAACAGGGCCGTCTCGTGATGTATCTAGACCATTTGATAAGGTCTGCAACCACCTTGTCCTCCAAACTCTCAGTTGCCGACATCCCACCTCCTCTCATGGCTTCCTGATTTCCTCCACTCTCAGTCGATGTGTGGCTTAGTATGGGATACTTTCATCTCCTATCCCTCTATAGGCTGGAGTGCTCCAAGGCTCAGAATCCTGGCTCACTGCTCATCTCAGAATCCCGGATCGCTGCTCATCTCAGAATCCAGGATCACTGTTCATCTCAGAATCCAGGCTCACTGTTCATCTCAGAATCCCGGCTCGCTGTTCATCTCAGAATCCCGGATCGCTGCTTATCTCAGAATCCCGGATCGCTGCTCATCTCAGAATCTCGGCTCACTGCTCATCTCAGAATCCTGGATCGCTGTTCATCTCAGAATCCCGGATCGCTGCTTATCTCAGAATCCCGGCTCGCTGCTCATCTCAGAATCCTGGATCGCTGCTCATCTCAGAATCCCGGCTCACTTCTTATCTCAGAATCCCGGCTCGCTTCTCATCTCAGAATCCCGGCTCAATGCTCATCACAGAATCCCGGCTCACTTCTCATCTCAGAATTCAGGCTCACTGCTCATCTCAGAATCCCGGCTCACTGTTCATCTCAGAATCCAGGCTCACTGTTCATCTCAGAATCCCGGCTCGCTGCTTATCTCAGAATCCCGGATCGCTGCTCATCTCAGAATCCCGGATCGCTGCTCATCTCAGAATCCCGGCTCACTGCTCATCTCAGAATCCCGGCTCACCACTCATCTCATAATCCAGGCTCACTGCTCATCTCAGAATCCAGGCTCACTGCTCATCTCAGAATCCCGGCTCACTGTTCATCTCAGAATCCCGGCTCACTGTTCATCTCAGAATCCCGGATCGCTGCTCATCTCAGAATCCCGGATCGCTGCTCATTTCATAATCCAGGCTCGCTGTTCATCTCAGAATCCAGGCTCACTGCTCATCACAGAATCCCGGCTCACTGTTCATCTCAGAATCCCGGATCGCTGCTCATTTCATAATCCAGGCTCGCTGTTCATCTCAGAATCCAGGCTTACTGCTCATCTCAGAATCCCGGCTCACTGTTCATCTCAGAATCCCGGCTCACTGTTCATCTCAGAATCCCGGCTCACTGTTCATCTCAGAATCCCGGCTCACTGCTCATCTCAGAATCCCGGCTCACTGCTCATCTCAGAATCCCGTTTCACTGCTCATCACAGAATCCCGGCTCATTGCTCATCTCAGAATCCCGGCTCACTGCTCAAATTCCCATTTGGTCATCTTTTCTCTCTCCTCTGGAACCAACTTCCTCAGTTTGTTGAATGTCATTCTTTACTCCAGTGCTTCAAGATGGCTTTTCAGTGTTCACCTCATCTTCAGGTCACCTATCCCTCCGCCCCATTCTTTTCTACCCTTATAAACCCTCCCCAAACCCATCCCTTCCTTTCCAAGTTATTGTGTTTGCTCTCCTCACCCTCCCACATCCTCTCTGTTATTCCATTGCCATTTCATTCCCAGTTTTCTCTTCCTGGTCTTTAATTCCCCTTCTGTTCTAATTGCACATTTGATTGTGTGTGTGTGTGTGTGTGTGTGTGTGTGTGTGTGTGTGTGTGTGTGTGTGTGTGTGTGTGTGTGTGTGTGTGTGTGTGTGTGTGTGTGTTTTGGGTAGTCAATGTAGTCTACCCTTATTATCAGTATTTCCGTCGATTTGTTTGTTTGTCTGTCTGTCTGTATGTATGTCTGTTCGGTCCAGTGCTCCGTTAATACAATGGTGATTTCGATGAAACTTGGTTGGTAGGTTCATACCATGACCTAGTTGTGTGCAAATGAGAACCATTGCAATGGACACCACCGTTGCCTAGCAACGGGACTTTGAAATTTTTGAAAAATTCATAAAAAATTTATTTTTTCGAAAATCAAAAATCGGGCCACGAGCGACTGTGGGCAGTAGATTTAGCCATATTGTCAAATCTTTCCAGCCGGATCCTATGAAAACTGTCGGAGAAGATAGACTTTGAATGAAGCCTGGTCGAAAACAATAAAAAAACGAAGTTCGTTATATCTCAGAGACTATGAGTCAGATATACATGAAACTGGTATGGTAGGGTCATGGTATGTCCTAGTTATGTGTGAGAAAGAACCGTTGCTATGGACGCTTTTGTTGACTAGCAACGGCTGAAAAACGACTAAATTTGACTTGATCAACTACCCATGTCCGCCTACCGGCTTGTTTCACAGTAGTACTGTTTTTGGTCTTCAAGTTCCAATTTAAACCAGTACAGTGTGTAAAAGTGTAACTGCCTGATGTGGACCACTGTCACAAAAGTGGTGTTGTGTGGTGGTGTTGGCGGTGGTGGTGGTGGTTGGTGGTGGTTGTGGATTCTCATTATTATGTGAAAGTCCTCAAGCGTTCTAGTTCTTGGTGGTGCTGATAGAAATCCATCAGCATGCTTGGGACAAAATGAAAATACAGATGGTGATGCCTGGAAGGCATGCTAGGCCTGAGGTGGAGGGCAAAGGTTACGATTTGTTCTTTCCTGTGGGAAACAGAGGCTCCTTCCTCGTTGTCTAAGAGAGGGGATTGTGGTCCATATGTGCATTCCTGAATTCCATGAACTTGCACATGTGTTTCTCCATTTTGGCAAAAGCCATCGTGGAAACCAACAACATATCCATGTTCGGATTGGTTTATAACCTAAAAAACATTAAATTCCTAAGTTGTGGAAATTTATGGTATTGCAAACATGGCATTGTTTCCCAGGATATGGAAACTCTGTGACATCTATATCATCTGAAAAAAAACTCACTTGCACTCGTGGCCTTCCTTGCCGACTGGGTTATCAATTACGGACCCCATCATCATCACCATTTCAGCCCATTAATCACAATAGAGCTCCGATCAGGTGGTCTAGCACCGAGGCATCCGCAGGCAATGAGAACACATGAGACAAATGAATATGCACCCAGCAGAAGCCATCTCTACATCTCTCATGTATCCATCGTCCGGGACGACACCAAAACAAACCTGTCCTCCCAGAATTCAGTGCCAAAATACACATGCAGGGGTCAATCAGCACACAAATCCTCCATCATATTTACACAATAAGCTGAATAAATTAAAATAACTTTGTCTGGAGTATCAAGACTCATAAAATAAATGTAATTTGCAAATGTAGTGACACTCAAAACCAGCCAGCCACCTCCACCGCACCTCGCACGTACATCACCCCGTCGACACCGAACCAACAGAACATCACAAATAAACAAGTAAATGTGAACAACCATGACACACACCAACACACGCAAATAAGAACAATCCAACTCTAAAAACACTGACGAACCAGATATGTTGTAACACCAAGCACCTCCACCACATTGTACAATAACACTGCCCAATCTCCACCGAGCAAACAAAACAGCAGCAGTGATAAAATATATAAAACAGCAAACTAACCAACCATCCCTAACTATAAACAGTCTATATTATATATACTTATGAAACGTATAATTGGATAATATATAATTGTGTGTGTGTGTGTGTGTGTGTGTGTGTGTGTGTTTGTGTGTTTCACTTGTACACATGTACTGATGTACTCCTAAACTGCTGAACGTTAGGAGTTTAAATTTTGTAGTTCTGCTTTGGGTGTGCAGCCTGGTGTTGGTTTAGCTGTTAAGGTGGCTGGCTGGCTTGAGATCTAAGGGTCCTGAATTTGAGCCCCTGTTCTCGTTGAATTAACACTAGGTGGGGTTGACGCAGTCTGTCATCCTTCTAAGGTCAGTGAAATGAGTACCATTGTACTGGGATAATGACCATTCAGGGTAACCTGCGTCGGAGTGGCGATCCGTCTAGGACTTTACTCCTTGCCAATGAACCTGCGTTGGCAGCCCTATTATATGCACCTTTACAGCATGAAAGGAATATTATTATTATTATTATTATTATTATTATTATTATTATTATTATTACCTCTGCCACCGAAGGTGAAGGAGGTTATGTTTTCACTCCTTTCTGTCTGTCTGTCTGTTTGTGTGCAAGATATCTCAAAGAATTGTGGACGGATTCGGACTAATCTTGGTAGACACGTTGGGTGTATGATAAGGACGAACTGATTAGATTTTGGTGACGATCCGGATCTGGATACGAGAATTGTTTAATATTTAAAGTGATTCTTCATCATTGAGAGATAGGACCGAAACGATATAGTAGTGTATAGCATGATATTTCAAAAATGTATTGGGCCCGATATGTTCTCATGGATCAGGCATTACGTGGTGGAGGTATGCGCTCTACCGAGTGCCCTTCTACTTATTATTAATAGTATTACTTTGGGTGTGTGCAGGAGCATTTTAGGTGTTAAGAAAATTAATTGTAACAGAGGTTTGGGAGTGGGGGTACTATGCAATTTCTCAGTGTAAATGTGTCTCGTGTCATGCCGCTCCCGTGGGGTGGGAGAGTGCATTTCAAGTCCAAGTGCTTTACTGTATTATAATAGTATCTCTTTCTGAAAACCTTTTAGGATTTAAAACTACTTTGCCAATTTACATAAGGGCTCTGTATTTTATGTCCTACTAAACCGTTGGATGTAATAAGTTGAGAAGTGGTGATTGTCCCCTGGATGTGCATGGAAACATGGCCACATCCAACTTAGGTTTTTACTTTTATGTGAAAGTGAAGAATTATCATTAAAAAATTTGAGAATATTCATTGTCGTACCTGCTAACGCACTCCTGCACTGCTTGACAGAATAACTTTAAAACCGTGTTATCACAAAAAAAAACTCAGAAATCTCACTATAAATCACTTCCACTGGTCAAGTTGACTCCACGAGCTTTTGCAAAATCCTCACTGAAACTCTCACCTCGACTTGAGACACTTTTTCACATGCGTTCCTCCTCGGAATCTCCCGTAGACCGTGAGCCAAGAGAGAAATGCTGAAAATTACCGAACCCCCAAAAAACCCCAAAAAGACGTGGGACCCCCCCCCAACAAAAAAAACACGCCGTCATCTGCCTCGTTTCCAGCTCATGTTCACTGTATCTTCCATGTTTTCTTCCCAGGCCAAGCATGGTACTGCTAACTTGTCCAGTATGACTTGCTTTCTTGAAGCATAGCAAATAATACTGGGGCATGGTCGTGTCACACTGATCTCGTCTGCAAACACCAACTGCTGCCCTTGATCCACCAACACCTCCCATTTGGTGTGTGCATGTGCGCGCATATTATATACTGGCGTAGGGGTGCTCGGCGATGCCGGGTCCTTCATCTCCCGCCCCTTCCTCTCCCTCAACCTACCTTCCCCCCTGCCTACTCCCACCCCACCAGTTCCCCTCCCTTCGGAATCTCACCCCACCACTTCCCCTCCCTTCGGACTCCCACCCCACCACTTCCCCTCCCTTTGGACTCCCACCTCACCACTTCCCCTCCCTTCAGACCCCCACCCACCATTCCCCTGCGTCCCCTGATTAGTGGAGGTTGGCTTTGTGGATTCCCATTCTGTGGGGACGTGTCGAGTGCAAAAATGCAAGTTATCCCAACAGTTGACTTGTCATACCCTTTGCCACCACCACCGGGTGGTGCTACACAATACACATTTCTATAGAGAATTTTCGTCGACCTTCTCTCCCGAAACCCCCACAACAACAGATGAAGCCAAGTAGCCCATGATCTCCACGAGGTCGAACTTGGTCCATGTGCCAAGTTTGGTGGCAATTGGCCCAGTAGTTTTAGCATAATTGTTGTTGCAGACACATACAGACACATACAGACACATACAGACACATACAGACACATACAGACACATACAGACACATACAGACACATACAGACACATACAGACACATACAGACACATACAGACACATACAGACACATACAGACACATACAGACACATACAGACACATACAGACACATACAGACACATACAGACACATACAGACACATACAGACACACACAGACACATAGACAGGCAATGACATTTATTAGATTTATCATATATTCCCTGCTAATTAGTAAATAAGTAGCTACTGTGATGAGCGTGCAACAAATTTGACTTCAAGTTTGCTTACAACTAATGATGGCACATTACATCATACTTGCCTTACTTTTCCAACTGATGCAGCTTTGGGCACTTTTGGTTGTTGAGTCATTCAAAATGATATCCTCAACTTCCTTGATATTTTTTTGTTCTCATTAGAGTTGGCCTTTCTCGCAGCATGTGGTTAATTCTGAATATTTTCACATCAACCTTCAATATACTTACCCCAGTCAAACTCACCAACGTTCTTGACGAGCAGAATCAGCGTATCAGTGTTCATTCAGTCTTTGACTCGTCATTGCACCGTTTGCCCATATAAAATGCAAAGTGCCCAGATAAATTAGATGACGGAGACTCCTAACAACTAAAATAATGAGAAAAACAAGATGCAGAACATGCATGATAATTGGTGCAGTGAGGTGCCATCATTTTAACTTCCAACAACGAAGGTAGACCCAGGTTATGGTTTCACCTCTGTCTGTCTATCTGTCTATCTGTCTGTCTGTCTGTCTGTCTGTCTGTTTGTGAGCAGCATATCTCAAAAAGCTAATGACTGATTCAGATAAAATTTGGTGGACAGGTTGGGTGTATGACAAACACTAAATGGTTGGATTTTGGTGAAGATCTGGATCCGGAGACTGGAATTTTTAAAGCGATTCTTCACCGTTGAGAGATGTGGCCAAAAACGATACACAGTACTGTATCGCATGATGTGTCAAAATGTTTTGGATGGATTCAGACAAAACATGGTGGACAGTTCGGGTGTGAGATGAGGACAAATTGATTAGATTTGTGGAAGATCTGGATCTTGATTCGTGAAAATTTTTTTTAAGCCATTCTTCACAATTGAGAGATGCGGCCAAAAACGATGCAGAGCACGATATCTCAAAACGTTATGGACGGATTATAACAAAACTTTGTGCATGAGTTGAGTAGGTGACAAGAACATGCCAATTCAATTTTTGTTCAGATACAGATCCAACCTATCAGTGCGATAGAAAACTTAAACTGTTCAACCTGGCGGAGGTTTGAGCTCTACCGAGTGCCGTTCTAGATCAGAGTGATTCCAGCCAGTGGAGTAAAGCGTGATGGATCCACTGTCCTTAAAACAGCTGATGGTTCTTAATTTCTCGAGCGGTAATGAACGCATTGTGGTTGGAACGACATTTTTGACGATGATGTTGGTGAGCAGACGGTACTTGAGTTCCTGCAAATCAGATTTAACAGCGTACGTCCTTTGAGAGGTTTTTTTTTTTTTTTTTTGCTGTCCCACCAGACTAATTTGCTGCTCTAGCTACTGGTTATACATATTTTAATCATCAAATCTCATTGGAATATTTTCTATGTTTGTAAGAGTCATAAGGTGCACCAGCAATTAATGCTGCACCTGCACAGTCGCGTAAATGTGCCGCCCCGGAAGAAAGTTTCCACGTCCCACCAGGTTTGGTTGATGCCCCGGCGACCAATAAATCTCTCTTGTATCGTTCCCTTTTTGTTGTTTCTAGGAATCCTTTATGTTTGAGGTATCTTCTGCAGGCAGCAGAAGTACTAGTGTCACATTGTTCATATAATTTGTCCCATGTTTTTGTCCCATGTTTTGTCATGTCCCACCTTGATTTTCATATCGTTGCTTGCTTTGGTCAGATTTGTCATCCATTCTGTGGACCCCCCTTTAGTGGGGCTCCATGCCATCGTCCCTTTCATTCTGTAAGCACAGCTATTCCTCTCCAAAGCTGATGAAAAATAAACCCAGGTTGTCCAAAATTAGCAACATTTTCACGGTCATACAAAGAGTAGGATGGAGATTGTGGGGGAAGGGGAGGGGATGGGTTGCTACTCATGTATGACTTGAAATGCTTTTTTGAATATTGCCAATTTTTCAACCTGCAATTGACTTCAACCCCCACCCCCCCCCCACCCAAAAAATAGCAAACCAAAAGAGAAGATAACCAGATCAATATATTAGAGAAAATAAAGTCGAACATCTTGCGTGGAGCGTGCATGGCATCACTATGATACTGGGCCTCGTGTTGAGCCAATAGCTGGATGGAAATCACCACTGTATGTGTTATATTGACGTGACATGCCTTGCTTCACAGCCGGCTATTCCATGGCCGTCTAGTGCTGGTGGTACCTCAAATTACCTTTTACGTGTGTGTGTGTGTGTGTACGTACGTACGTACGTACGTACGTACGCATTGCTTCATGTATAGCGTGTTCAATAAGTGTGCTCACTCTCTTGACCTTTGACTCTAGATGACAAACGTTTGAAATTTGAAAACATTTCGGTGAAATGGTCCAAGTTGGAGAATAAGATTATCACCAATAAATGCAAAAATAGTGACGGTACAGTATAAAATCTTGTTTTGACTGATGATAAAAAGTGTGTCCGTGATTTCATTTTTTTTGTATGTTTGTTTGTTTTGACTTGGTCTGATTATGGTTGTGTTTGTTTTTCTCAAAAAAGAAAGAACATGTCGAGAAGTACTAATTTAGTTGTAATAGGTGGCAATCGGCCATGAAAAGTTACATTCTTTGTGGGACTGGAAATGTTGATAATTCTGGATGGCCTCTTCATGTCCGCCATATTTTCTCTCTCGGCTCAATACCGTCACGTTGCGTAGCCAATCGTCTTAAAAAAACTAAAAAAAAAACTAAAATAAATTCAACAAGCACTAACTTTCCCCTGACCTGAAATTTCATCGTTATTTGCTGTTCCTCCGTCGCCATCTCATTTTCCACAATATTGATTTTTCGGTGCACGTGCATTAAAACGGAAAATGTGATCGAATATTGCTTACCGACACTTCGAGGACAATTTCCCCTTCGAAATGATGTAACAAAATACCAACAACGAATGTACGTATACGTGCATTACTCTGGATCGAGTCGAAACAGTTCCAGGTCAAATGTCAATCGGCCTGTCGTTTTTCAGTTTTGTTTCTGAACCACCTTTGAAGATTTCAATCACCCATTACTCTTTAACACGGATTATTTATGTGCAAGTTAATAACAATTTGCGCTCAGTACAGTACTGTACCGACATTGTCACCTCGGGCTTTGAACCGGTGGCCGTTGTACTTTAGCTTATTAACGCCAAAGTAGATTCTCATTGTAATTGCTTGTAATCTGGGCACACTTCTACACAAAAACCTCGCTGGCTTCCATTCTCCTCTCTTTTGTTTCCCAATGCATCTTAGCTTCCATACCCACGAAGGGTTACGCACATTGATTTGACGAGCCTTTCCACACTTCTTGCTTTCGCATTTTATCACCTGTAAGGTTCGTCCAAGTGACGTGGCAGTGTGCTGATAAGTATTGCTGAAATCCTGAGCTTGCGTCATCCATGTCGATATTGGAACAAGGCTGTAGCTCATTTGCTCCACTGGTCATCGTAGCCGAGATACAGGCTGTTGTACAGGGATGGAGTATGACAAAATCGAAGACCTGACTTGTGCCGTCATTGCAGGCATGTTCCGAACAGGAAACTTGCTGTTTTTAAGGATGTCATAATGGACACAAACAACAGGCACGGACAACTCATGTAACGTGTTCAATAAAGTGGTGGCAAAGTCGCTGCATCAATGGCGATAAAATTCCATAACTAATTTTTTTTTTAAAAACAATCTTCATTTTTACCTCTGCCAATGAAGGTGGAAGGAGGTTATGTCTTCACCGCTGTCTGTTGGGTAGTCGATCGAGTCGAAAAAAAAAAAAAATTTGAGATTTTTTTTTTCTACCCTTATTGTCGGGTTTTCCGTGTGTGTGTGTGTGTGTGTGTGTGTGTGTGTGTGTGTGTGTGTGTGTGTGTGTGTGTGTGTGTGTGTGTATGTGTGTCTGCAACGCGAGGCTCCACAGCACAAACCAGCAAACCGATTTTGATCAAACTTGGTGAACAGGTGCCATATTGGCTGGGAGTGTGCGCATTTGAGTTCCGTTGCTAAGCAACCACCCGTTGCCGAGCAACGGGACTTTGAAATTTTTGAAAAATCATAAAAAAATTATTTTTTCAAAAATCAAAAATCGGCTTCCAGGCTTTTATGCGCACTATAATCAACCTCTTTGTCAAAAATTTCCAGCCGGATCCTATGAAAACTGTCAGAGAAGATAGACTTTGAATGAACCCTGGTCGAAAACAGTAAAAAAATGAAGTTCGTTATATCTCAGAGACTATGAGCCAGATATACATGAAACTGGTATGGTAGGTTCATGGTATGTCCTAGTTATGTGTGAGAAAGAACCGTTGCTATTGTCCCCTCCGTTGCCTAGCAATGGCCGAAAAACCTCTAAATGTGGGGGTATTTTAACGAAAAAACAATCTGCAGCATTAACCCTTGAAGCTAGAATCATGAATTTTCTTGTGCTTAATCCTCAGGTCATTCCCCATCGAACGGGCCCATCGCGTCAGGTTCTATTGGGTAGTCAACTACCCATGTCCGCCTACCGGCTTGTTACTTACAAAATCTAAAGATTTCTTAAGTATATTGATGTCTTCCATCCTCTGTTTGTGTGTTTGTTTGTTTGTTTGTGTGTGTGTTTGTTTGTAGGCACGATAACTTGAGAACGGAAGAAGCTACCAATGTCAATTACACCACATGATTCCGGAGGGTGATTGCTAGCACTGATTAGATTTTGGTCAAAATCGGTCAAAGGTCAAGGTCACAGTGAGGTCAAACATTCAATTTTTGATGGTTTGGTGCAGAATCATTGTAGAAACTTCTGCTTTGCGTCGCTACCTTCTCCAGAGACAGCTTTTATTAGACAAGGTCAGAGGTCAAGTTGGCGATTTCGTAAGTACCAGTCTATGACTGCTTGTTTGTCTGTTTGTCTGTCTGTTTGTTTGTGTGCACGATATCTCAAAAAGTTGTGACAGACTCGGATGAAACTTGGTGGACAAGTTAGGTGTGTGACTAGGATGAATTGATTCGATTTTGGTGAAGATCCGATTCCGGATCCGGTTTTCAAGTGATTCTCCACCAATGAGAGATTGTGCCAAAAATGATATATAGCATGACATTTCAAAAATGTATTGGGCCCAATGTGTTCTCGTATTTAAATGTAATTATATACTTGACTTAAACACTGCATTGGGATAAGGTGTTCTCTGAAGTCTCTTGTTTACTTATGCAGTACCTCTCCGAGCTTTAGAGCGTGCAAACAAAAATATATAATTCTGCCATGCATATTAGTTTAAAGTGGTACATAAAGAGCAAAACGTGTCTAAAGACTGTTGTTATTACCAATTCTCCAATCGCAAACTGTGGCCGAACATCCAAATTACCTGCATCACATATTGCCACTCACCTCGAGCAATGTCACATGTTTTGCCAGGACGTAGTGCCATCACGTCACTTGTTCTTGCCTCAATCCATGGAAGCCTTTATTGAGAAATTATACAGCTAACTCGTACATTGTCAAATCCGAAATGCCTGGCACGACTTGAAATGATCACTTACCCTCTTTTGTTCAAGATGACGGTGCCATTCACGGTGCCCGCAGTTGTGGTGTTTTGTGCACTCTCCGATACTTTCTGTACACACCGTAGGCGAGTCGTTTCTTTTCATAATCCAAGCTCTGCAGTTTCTTCGTTCCTGCAAACCTTTCTGCCTTTGTGTGGTCCCCATTTTTCTTTTTTGTCACGCTTGGTTTGTGACCCCCCATTTCCTTTGACTAGTTTGAGCGCTTCCACAAGCCAATTTCTGTGTGCAAAAATAAATAGTTGGTAGGTTGCCTCTGGGGTTATTGAGTGGGGAGTTTTTTTTTTCTTCTATGGTCTCACTAAAAGGAACCTTCTGTTTGACCCTTTAATAACATTTTCAGATCTAATCCCTGCTGCAGATTGCAAGCTACGCCTTGGATACGGGGCGAAAATAGCAACGTCTTTGTGGAGGTGTGGGGCGTTAGGCTGACTGGCCAGTAGTCCACTCGCCCGAGTAAGACCCGCCATCTCGTACAGTGCGCGAGCTTCGCCGCTGCACCGTGAAATGCTCCGTCACCTGGTGGGGCCTTTTGAGCCGCCAGCTATGTAATCTGCAATGTGGATGTTGTAATGCTTGGTTGTCTTTTGAGATGAGTAAACCTCTGAGCCAGAACCCTGGGAAACGTCCATACTCTTGTTTGACTCAAGTAATTTAGCATCGTTATCACCTTGCCTCATTACCAACCTTCCTCGGCTATAATTACCATGTCGCCACGTGAAGCTTCTTGCACGTCTGTCATTCACCAGGAGATCATCCCAGATCTCAGTGCGGAGGCTCGAGATTGTTCGTGCGCGTGCACTCGAGTTTACACGTCATCCGGCCTCGAAGAACACGCTGACCATTTATCAAGGGAACTTGAACCACGTGACGTTGGTTCGACGTCGTCGTCGTCTATGTCGTCTATGTCGTCGTCGATGTAATTTTGTATCGAATAATGATCCGTATTGTTTTCTTGATTGCATTGATCTCGACGACAAACGAGTCCTATTTGTTCATCTGTTTATTTTTGCTCTTTTTTTTTTTTAATATCTCGAGCTAATGAGATTCCGCCGGGGAGCTTTCAAACGCAAGTTGTAAGTCTCGTGTGAGAAAACCCATAATAACAATGGAAACGACTAATAACGATAATAAATTCTAATAACGTAATCAATCAAATGCCCATATAAATGACTCCATGGAAACGAATCGCAGAGCGCTTTACGATTCGAGATGCACGAACAAAAGGCAACTCAAAGGTTGCATGAAATGGGCTCATCTGTGATTAAAAGTAATGATCAACTCGGACGATGATCTTCTCCTGGGCTTCACAAACTGTCGAACTCGTTGGCAACACCAGAATGTAAGTTCTCCACCCCCTGGCGCCCGCTCCCCCCTTTTTGAAATGTATAATGCTCGATGTGAACGGCCTTTCTCACCGGCACCAGGCACAAATCCTGAGATTTATTTCTTCTCTCGTCTCACAGCCATCCCCTTTCGAAGGCCACACGGAACATCTGTTGTTTAACTTGTCTGCCATGAGTGAAAGTTTCTGGTAAACTTGTGTTGAAGTAGTTGTTGCCGGCGTCGTACCGGATAGCCGTGTTGCGTGGGTGTGTCGAGCAAAGCTTACTTTTGTCGTGGGATCGCCTGGAGTCTGGTGAAGTGGGAGAGGGCTTTGGGAAGGAGTGGAAGCGGATGGGGACGGGAGGATGGGGGGGGAGGGGGGTAGTGGGGAGAGAAAAGTGGTTTACATTAGTAGGTGGAAATCTGGAAGAGCAGGCGGACCGGAAACCCGGACACAGATTGAAAACGGCTGCAGGTACTGTACTCTTGCTTTGCAGCAATTTATTTAGCCATTTTTTTTTCTGCCCGTATCCTGTTGCCCATATTTTGGTTTGTCATCAATCTCGGTGAATATTTTTGATTGCTGATGAGGCACGTCGGAGATAGATAGATCGATATAGATAGATTATATAGATTCATTCATTCTATTAAAGTCGTCCAGTCACTCGTCTGTGTGAACCATTTCTCTGTGCAGCTCACGCGGAATGATTGCCTTCTTGTTTTCATGGCATTTTTTGATGAGACGGACTGCATCTTGTGACCATTTGGCATTTGGCGAATCACCTTTTAAGTTGTTGAATGAATGATATTTTGTCTGCTATCATTGAAGTGGCGAAGCAGGAAATTTGGTTGGTAATGTGCTTTCCCTTTGAGCTGTTTAGACCCCGCTTTCATCGTCCTCCCTCCTTCCATATATTTCTTGTCTGGCAGAGGCATTGCATCTTGGAACATGGCATCCCATGGAAACTGCAGAAATTGCAGTCACATGGATATCAAATTTCCCATGATGATTTTTATGCCTCTTTTGCCAAAGTTGCCGGAGACATTATTTATGTTTTGGGTTGTCCGTCTGTCCCATCCGTCCGTGCGTCCGTGATCATTTTTGTTTCCGTGATAACTTGCGAACCACTGATGGGACTTTGTACAAACTTTCTACAAAAGTGTATTATGATGCAGAGATTAAGCAAGTCGTTTTGGGGTTCAAAGGGTCAAAGGGCATGCGACCTTTAGTTGAAAGTAGCAGATTTCTGTTGCCACTATAACTCGTGTACCACCGAAGGTATTTTGAGAACACTTGACTTAACTATAGACTGCAATACAAAAATGAACTGATTAAGTTTTGTGTTCCAAAGGTCAATGGCTTCAGGTCAAGTGCCCTTTAATTAAAAACCTATGTTGCTACAATAACTTATGATGCACCCAAGGGATTACAACCATACTTGACGCACTTATGGACTGTCATACATAGATGTTCAGTGATTAGATGTTAGCTTGAACAGGTCAAAGGTCGTAGGTCATTTGCTGTTTGAAAATCATTTTGCAGACCATGACTTGAGTTGAAAGCCTTTGATGATTTCTCTTCTACTTGTCCATCTTTTCTCTCTTTCCCCCCCCCCCCCACCCCTCTTAAAGGACCTTTTAATTGATATGAAATGCAACAGTGGATTGACATCTAATGTGGATTGATGCTTTCCCATCACATCCTACTTTCTAATTTAATTTAATATCTTTTTTTATTTTTACCGGAGTAGGATTTTGGACCAACACTACGGTCACATAGACTATAGCAATAGATTAAATGTGATTTGGGTGCTGAGTATTATGCGATGTGGATCCTTTGTGCATGATGGATAGCAAATGTTCAAGTCGATTGATTAAAGCTGAGTAAATATACTGAGACGAGCTCGATGAGCCATAAACAGCCTCTCCCCGTATCTAAGCTTCCCTGTATTTCCTATTACTTGGAGGATGAGATATGAAGTTTCAGAAAGGGCGTCGCATTGTTTGGGATGCTGCTTGTTTCATCGTTGTTCCTCTTCCTACGTTTTAGATGATTTTTTTTTCCTTTGATAATATCTTGTCTTCGACAATTGACACGGGCCATCATCAAATCCTTGTTTAAATGTTATCGTAACATGGATTATATGCATGATGAAGGACATGAATCCAGCTTGTCTTCAATATTTTTGAAATATCCTTCCCATCGCGTGTCGATCAGACTCGGGCATTGGAGAACCGCTTGTTGGCTCTGAGCCCGATAACTGTTCGAGCTCATAACAGAATTCGAGCTTGCAAATGGACAGGACATTGATCGAATGTATCAGACAGAAGGCTGAGGCTGTGGACAAGGAGCATGTTGGACCTACAAGACTGACAGCAAAGTCATGGTTGGTGGTGGGGTGGCATTAGGCATTGGGGTTTGGGTTGGTGGATGGGTGGACGTGTTGGATGGGGGGGTGTGGTGGTGAAAGCTTTTGCCGCAGGAACACAATTAGCTCTGGCTTTTGGGGCCCTAAGATTGGGTTTCACATTCCATTGTGAAACCGAAATACCTCTGTTTGAGGCCTGCATGCTTTATTTCTTTTAAGTTTTCAAAATTCTGTCGCTTGATGCGTAGTCGTAGTGTTCAGTAAGGGTTCAGTAAACGTGTTTTGTCCGTTCGAAGCAAAGTTGTCGTGCAAGCCTTTTTGCACTCGTTTGTGGTTGATCAAGCTTGGGGCTTGCCAGTGGAAGTGCGGTAAAAGTCGTGTTGGGAAGATTTATAAAAGGAAAAGTAAAACATCAACCTTTGTCAGAATGCATTTTGAGAACGAGTCGTCATTCCACCGTGGCTTTTGTCTTGTCAACCATGCTAAGCAGCAACCTTTAAAAATAGATGATGAATTCCTTGTTTTACAGACTATTCCGTTGTTTTTGAAATGCATATTCATCAAGACTGTTGTCAAGGCAAGTGCACAAGCATAGTTACCACCCACATGCTAGCCACCTCATCATGTCTCCATCTGTCGTTCCTTTTACATCTATCGTGTGACATGGCAATACTTTTGCCTCCTATTTCCCTTGGCTATCCTTCCCATGCCTCTCCCTCTTGTCCTGTCCCACCATTATAATAATGCATGGGACTTGATTCCTAACACCCACATTGATGCCCTTTCTGAAAGCTCAGGTTGTGGAACGCGATTGGGGGGGGTGGGGTGATTGTGTTCCTGGAGGTACTGCACGTTGGTGGGCTCAAGGGGTTTCGATACACCATATGAAACTGTGCAAATGAAGGCCAGTAGTGTCCAGGTGCAGTTAACGCTTGTGTGAGGTTCTGTAGTGGGGGCCAGACCCTGCTATATTTGCTGCAGAGTTTGGCAGGCACATAGGTGCAAGCTGTTCCATTCCCAAAGGCTCAGCGCACCAGTGTTCCATTTGCCATTCGATGTCCTCGTAAAAACTCGTACATGCAGTTTTCCTTTACTCGATCTCCATGCACTCTCTACTTTCGATTTAATTACCGATAAATCCATAGTAGCTGCTTGAAAATCCATCTTAAATCATTGTTAAATCCATCGCATAACCAACGTCTCCTGGTCAAAAATCCATCCCAGATCACAGTAAATCCTCCATTAGCATGAGGAGTACTTTAACATGTGTATATCATCGACTGTCATTTGGGAACTACAGATTTACTTTCGCAGCTGCTGCAAGAACTTTTTTTTTTTTATTGACTATCGGGAACGACAATTTACAACTAAATCTGCAGCACCTCTGAAGTGTATCTCTCTCCATGGTGCACCCCGTTTTCTTTGTTTGGATGCGATGTGCAGTTGTTCTCGAAACAGCGCGCGCGATCTCGAGTCAAAAACAACCGGTTCTGAATTTGCCACCTGCCTCCCTGGATTTTCTGTGATCCTCTTATCTTCATTAAAGATTTGTTTTAATGAAAGTCCAAGTTGATTTTATTCACCGTTTGGTGTTTGTCACATTTATCTGAACACATTACTCGAGGCACGGTACAAGGAATGGCTTCGTATACAGTTTACAGACATTGTGGAGTTTCAGCAGTTAATTATTTTTCTGATGAATCTCTTTTTTGGGTCATCTCTACCGAGATGACCTAATAAAGCCGGACCAAATGTCCGTACGTCCGTATGTCCGTCCGTACGTCCGTCCGTCAACAATTTTTCTTTCCGATCTTGATGAAACTTAGTATGTGGGTAGAGGTCGATGAGTGTTGCACACCGATATAACTTTTGTCCAGGTTCAATGTCAGGGTCAATGTCACGAGGTCACGTAAGTTAATATGGAATTGGCAAAGCCTAGAAGCGAACGTAGAATTATTCTTACATTCGCTTCTGACTTTACCTATAACTCATTCACAACTGTATGCGCAATTTCCGGTTACTTCGGCCTGGATTCGGGATCAGCGATCAAATAATGTAAATCACGATTAAAAATTATTTTTTGATGATGCGGGAGATATCTTTATTAAAATTAGTGGAGGAAATGTACACCATGTCTGATATTATTTGGGTCTTTCATGTCTCCGACGATGCCTTTATCTCCCAGCATGCATCATTCCCCATGACAAAAACCGGAAACAAAAAAAACCAGAAACAACAAAAAAAAAAACGGAAGCAAAAGGGTCATAGCCAACAACACGGATTCCAAATTGCCATGGTATTGTGTTGTTTTTGTTGTTTCCTATTCTCTCACGTGCACGCGTTAAGTATGAAGCTCACTGCATTCACTATAAAAATCGTCATTTTCAAAACCTATCTAGTCTGCCATTCTGCAAGATATTCGGCAACTGTTTGTTGATTATGATAGTAAAAAATAATATCTTGTATCGAACCGGACAGATTTTTGAATTTCCGTCCCGTTTGGCCGCCACGTAACCTGGAAGATGGTCAAAAACACCTCCCGGTACAAAGAAAACTTTTTACTTCCGATCTTGATGAAATTTGGTATTTGGGTAGAGGTCGATGAGTGATAGCCAACGACATATTTTTTCCCTGGATTCGAGGTCAGGGTCAAGGTCACGAGGTCACGAAAGTTGTGAAAGTCTGTCATTTTAGGAGATATCTGGCAACGGTTCATCGATTAAGATAGTAAAAAACATTATAGAGAACCCGTCACCCCCACACGGGGGTAATTTTTTTATTTATTATTTATCAAATAAACTACTTGGAGACATTAGCACGTGCTTATAATGGATTATTATTATTATTATCTTTATGATTTAATTTTTTTCTTTTTTTTAACAGTGCAGCAATACCTATGACTGAATGTTGAGCGATTAGGAACTAATGAAAAATAACTGTTTTGCTCCTATCATGTTCCTCTAAATTATGTGTGTGTTTGTCTGGCTGTAGGGAGTGATGCAATCACACTACGGATAATGTGATAAACTAGTGTATTAATAAACTGGAACGGCACTCGGTATCCGAACAGCATACCTCTGCCAGGCTGAACAGTTTATGTTTTGGATCCCACTGATAGGCCGGATCTGGATCCGGACCTGAAACAAAATCGAATCGGCTTGTTCTTTTCACCTACCCAAGTCATCCACCAAGTTTTGTCATAATCCGTCCACAACCTTTTGTAATATCACGCGAAGAATATTTTTTGACCCGAACTCTCGATGGTGAAGAATCACTGAAAAAGTTCGACTTTTCGGATCCGGATCTTCACCAAAATCGAACCAAATTCGTCCTTGTCACAAACCCAACCTGTCCACAAAGTTTCGTCCGAATCGGTCGATAACTTTTTGAAATGTCGAGCTCACAGACAAATACATCACCTCCAGCCCACCATCGTGGGGGAGGTAATAAGCAAGAGCTGATTCTGTTTCAGGCGGCGTTTCACCCGCATCTCAGCGGACTTCCTCACTGGCCCGAGGAAGCTTGCTGGGAGGCAGGTGCAACATCACCTGAGACAAGATCTGCTCATTGCTTGTTTATTACTACATTACCAGGATAGTTTGAGTTCCTTTTTTATTATTTTTATTTTTTTTGTTCAGTGCACCTTTTTCATGAAATAAAATATATCTATTTTATAGATATATAGAAATAAAATAAAATATATCGTACAATCCATTTCGATGTTGCATTGTGCTTTATTTTTTTTTATCAAACATTGCAGCTTGTTCGTTATTGTGAGGAGAGCATTACCTTTACCTGTTCCACAACCAAGGATTCTCTCATTTTGCTGATTATTCTGGAATTAAGATCATATTAGAGGAACGGTGTTTGGGACAATTGTTAAATCCAATAGCAGGTATATCCAATATTATTGTTTTTATACATGTTTTTTTTTGTCTGAAAGATGACTCTTTTGGTTTTTTTTTTTAACGAGACTCCACCGTATTTCCACAACCATAAAACTGTATTCAAATTTAATTTGTATATATTATTATGATGGCAATGTTACCAAAATGACAGAACACCTTGAAGTGATATGAGGCCCCGTGAGGAGTGATGTAAGCGACATTTTTTTTAATGATATGATGATGAAAGGCTCGGATGATAGGGGAAGGGTTAAATAGTGCTATATGGCATTAATTCCAAAATTTCCGATGTGTCCCTTACATCACTCCTCCTCGCGGCGCCTCATATAAGGATGGTATTCTGGTTTAGCAGAGGATTTGGGATCTCAGCACCGATGTCTTCTGGAGACGTTGATTTAGATTTTCCTGAGCCGGATTAGAACTTCTTCACCATGTCTGATTTGCCTGATTTAATTCGATGAGCGGGTTACCAAGCATGCCATTCGTTGCAGTCGAGCTTTAACTGCCCAGGTATAATGGAATTGTCTCGGGCAGAAATCGTGATCAGAACAGCTTGGTATGAGCAAAGTTTGTTATAATCGGGCGATCGGGGATGGAGGTTATTTATTTATTTATTTTTTAAAAATTGTATTGTCACTCAGTCAGCGGACTCATTCGATGATGCCACTTGTGGAAAGAGTTGGTAGTTATGATCTGCTTGGATGTGGTTACTTGACCCCCTAATCCAGCTGATAATCAGTCGATAATGACCATGTAAGAATCGTCGAGGTCATTTGGAACCTTGAAGAGAAGGTGAATATTGTTATTGTTGTTGTTGTTGTTGTTGTTGTTGTTCTGTTGATAGGATTTGACACCACAATGGAAAATGTGAGGGAGAGGGAAGGAGATGTTTTATTTATTTATTTACTGAACATAGGGTGAATATATATATATATATATATTGTTAGGTTGATGTGAACTGTAGATAAGAGAATGTATGAGGTGAGGAGAAGCAACACCTCGGGCAAGAGTCGGTTTGTCAAAGGGGAATGGAGTGATTGGTTCCCGCCAGGTTAAGACAAAACAAAAGGTGAGAGGAATGTCAGGGGTTGCATGGAAAATGGTGGTCAGGAATCTGCGTATTGGAGGCACAAGTGCAGTTTTTTTTTTACATCACCAGTGTTTCTAATATGCCAACCCTTATTCCGTAACTCGCGATGGTGTGCAGTCTACGGCTGCTGGTTGCGTCATTTTCTTGGGGTGTGGCTGTGCCGCTGATTCAGTGGCCTCTATTACCAGTACGCTGGTGCTCATTTTGCCAACCTCGGAAGGACGACAGGCTGAGTCAACCTCACCTGGTTTTAATTAAACGGATGACAGGGGCTCAAGCTCAAGACCCTAAGTAAGATCTTAAGCCAGCGACATTAACAGTTAAGCCAACATTAGGCTTCCCTTTATTCCCTTGTAATGCATTTCTTATGTTTTTTTTTAAGAGTCTGCATCTATGACGAAGGGAATACAACTTGATTATGCAACCCAAAAGTCCAATGACTTGTCCAATCTAAGATCTCCGATCCAATTTGAATGACCGAAGAAACATAGACTTGGCCACAGCCATCGCAAGATGCTCAGTGTACTGACTCAGCCGTCGATGCAGACTGGAAACCTCTTAAACTCGAGGCCCAGACAGAAAAAGCTCGATGTACCAAATTGCCATCAAGTTTGTACGTAACATGTCCAACTTCCTGTGCGATTATTCCTCCTTCATACGCGACGACATTATTACTGTGGGGAAATATTTTATCATACTACTGTTTCTGTTGAATGACGTGTTGATTCATCATCATTTACTTGTTCATCATGTAATGAGTGGAATAATTTGCATGAAGATGTAATCAACAAGGCGTTGATTGAGGTATAACCACTGTGGGAAGAAAGGAGAAGCTGACGTTTCGAGCATTAACACTGTGTCGGAGCAAAAAGCGCACGAGGATTAGGGTTAGGGTTAACGTGAAGGGTTAGGGTTAACCTCTTTTGCTGCAATGAAGGGTTAATCCCATAAACGTCAGTTCTTGCTTTCCACAGTTGTTCGCATACCTCAATCAACCTCTTGTTGATTTCATCCATTGTTCTACCTGTCCACCGACGCAGATCGACGCGAGCCTTCGCTGGCAAGATTAGTCCTGCATTCTATTGTATTATTATCGTGGCAGACAGAGTACCACCTGGGTCACGATTCATTTTGTCCTTTTGGAACTGTTCCTTGCTAGTGTTGAGCAGGAGGAGAATGTTGTTGAAATCTTCGTCTTGATGACGCGACAGATTACCTCTTGTATCGTCGATCCAGTGAAACCCTTACGCCTGTCTTGTGACTTCATCAACAGCAGTTTCTAAAAAAAATTGCTCAAAACGGCGTTATCCTCGATCGCAGCCTTTACATGACATGGTGTGGACTCTCGAAGACAATTTACGGTTTCTCAATGAACAATCATCTTTCCAGTTAAGAGAGATTCAACCACATAATGTGTTTTCAAGAAAAGGAAGGCTCTACCAACTAAAACCACAAAGTGGTCTTGCTTCAAATGGAAGGCTGGTGTGACCATTTCTGGTGGTTTATCGTCTTGGACGTACCGAGGATTCAATGTAGTTCTCCTGAAGTCATGCGCCCTTAATCAATCACATGATCGTTAGAATTTGCATTTCTGTTCTGCTCAATCAATGCAAGATGAACAGATTTGAAGAGGATTGACCCAGAAATGAAGGAATGATGTGAGATTGTAATTGTTGGAAATAAAAGGGGGGAAAAAACGTAGGAGAAACGCGATATCTTCTGTACTGTAGGGGGGGGGGGAACATAATTAGGGTCAACAACTCCAAACTGAGTGTCTTTCTATTATTTTTAAGTCTTCATTTTCAAAGTAGGGAGAGGGAGTGCTTGATAAGTTTCCTTTTTTATCTCCACAATTGAGATATTTTTATTATTAAATTTATGAAGCAGTTCTTCTTGATAATCTTTGGTGCTTATGAAGAAGTAATTCGGTGGTTATACAAAATTATTTGTGCTTGTAAGAAATGAGGTTACGTACAAAACAAGGGTCAAGCGCTTGGGGGGTCTACGTGCTATGTCCCCACCGTTCTCAGGACAACAAACACAACTTCCCAAAACCTCTACCCCCTCCCAATTAAAGCAGTTAAATAGATTAGCCTTACCCCTATTGCAGAGCCCCCTTAAATCTGAAAATATATTAAAGATAATAACTTCACTTTTTCATCATAACCCCTCCCCCCCACCCCCAATGGGGCCTATACTATCCCAACTAAGTATGATTGCGATCACTCAAGCCGTTATATCGGCCCCTCCCCCAAAATAAAAAAATATTAAATTAATTGATAAGCTAATATATATATATATATATATATATATATATATATATATATATATATATATATATATATATATATATATATTTAAACCACCAATCTCATAATAATAATAATAATAATAATAATACCATTCATTCCATGCCGTAATGATGCATCGGGCTGCCAAGGCAGTTTCATTGGCAAGGAGAACAGTCCTGGATGGGTCACCACTCCAACATTACCACCAATTATTATTACACTGGTACTCATTTCACCAACCTCAGAAGGATGACAGGCTGAGTCAACCCCACCCTGTTGTTAATTCAACGGTTGACAGGGGCTCAAACTCAGGACTCTAAGGTCCCAAGCCAGTCACCTTAACCGCTAAGCAAACACCAGGCTAACCTTAAATCTCATATGGGGTCCTTGTTAATGCAAGCCACGTTTGGTAGCACTGCGGTCCACAGGCCTGGCATCTATAGCCGGATCCTGATTATAGAGAAGTCCCCCCTCTTTTTCTCCCACCCCCTCCTAATCTCCCCTCCCATATCACCACCCTCCCTATGACACTCCCCGTGGGGACGCCATTACGGCCTTACAATGTCTCTTCCTCAAGATATGCAAGATATAAGGGAAACGACAGAGAGACAAACAGAAAAATGGAATGTGACAATAAGGTCGGCTTCATGTCTGTGTTCAGCTTTACCTGATGTGAGATGGGTTTGCAGGCGTATGCCACATGTTGACCGAAAATGAGGTTGGCGACTGTGTACTGTTTGCTTTGATGCCGCTGTTTGTGCAGGGTTTTGAATGAAGACCTCACTCGATTCGTAAATGAGCTCCATTATGAATGCCTAATTTGCATCGACTGGGACCAGCTCCAGTGTAAATACGGCGTCGCAGAGTGATGTAAAAAGATTGTACTATACTCCCGGAATACTTGCACATGATCCCAGATTAAGGAGGTCATAACGTTAGAGTGATTCAATAGCCGTATGTCGCCTCGTTTGGATTCCCAAATCCCTTTCGATTATGCTCGAGGAACTAATTGTTTTGCTCTAGCCCCTTATCCAAAGGGGGGAACTATCGACGTATTATGCAAGCAAATACAGTACGATGGAATTTTGGAACCCAAACGTTCATGAAGGACTTGTTGGAACTTTGCCCAATTTAATAATGTCACAGTGCTGGAGCATCCTCTGCAGTCATTCAAGCTTCAGCTGATCAAAGTATTTGTCACCGTTAAGAGAACACAAGACTAGATTTGGAAAATATAAGGGAGAAGCGATGTTTTCAGTTGATATCTAATGTGACAACCTCTCTAATATCCCATGAATATGAAAAAGTGTCTGATCTGCCATCCAGGCTTTCCCTTTGAACGTTGAGAAAGAAGGTGGTTCGTAGTCACGTGGTGCAGGAGAAATGTAAGAAGGTTGCACGGCCATTGCTGCAACACGTGAAGTTATTATTTGAAGAGGGGAAGACTTTGAGAACTTGTGCTGTAAACGATTTATTTCCATGTGACTAAAGAAAACACAGCTGAGTCTGGTTGTGATGAATACATACGTTCGACAGATTGGACATTATGGTGAAATTTTCTTTCTAACCAGAGATGTTTGAAAGCCAAAAGTAAGTGGACGTAATAAAGTAAAGTAAGTGTACGTAATAAAGTAAAGCAAATGTACGTAATAAAGTAAAGTAAATGTACGTAATATAGTAAAGTAAGTGCACGTAATAAAGTAAAGTAAATGTACGTAATTGAAAGCCAAAAGTAACTGTCGGGCAGTTTCATTGGCAAGGACTACAGTCCCGGACGGATGGCCACTCCGACGCACGTTACCCCAATACACTGGTACTCGTTTCACCAATCTCGGAAGGATGACAAACTGAGTCAACTCCACCTGGTTTTAATTCAATGGTCGGCAGGGGCTTGAACTCGGAACTCCAAGGTCCCAAGCCAGCTACCTTAACCGCTAAGCCATAACCAATCTGTATCTTGTACAGTATACACCATTTTATTTAACATGTCCAAGTACTACAAAACTGGAGGTTTTTAGAAGTGGCTCGAAGGCAATTTGTGTTCTACAGTGTTCAAGTCTGCTATATAATTCAATTTAAACAAAAATAAAGATTTTAAAGGCCGTATAAATAAATTTCTGAAGTTTACTGCCGTTGACGCAGCGTGGTCTTTTACACCTTTATGTCACACGCCACTGTCGTTTTTCATGCTTGTTGTTTGTGTCCTTTATGAAGTCCTTAAAAACGGTAAGTTTTCTGTTTAGAATGATTTTAAATTTTGTTTGATTGCCAGACAGGCAGACAGAGTAAAAACATTATCTCACTCCTCTCTGCGCAAGTGCGATCGGGACGAATTCAGAGTCAAATTACGGTTAAACTCCAGGTTTGTTTGTTTTCCGATTCATTTTCTGATTGGCGTTTGAAATAAAACATTCAATTTAACCAAGTTGTTCCTCAATCATAAACTGACGTTCGTAGATGGATAGATGCACAGGCAGACATAAGTGAACCTCTTGCTTAACCCTGCCTTTTGCTTCATGAGCATGGGGGTAACTACTTTTACGATACTCTTACAACAAGCAAGAAACACCCCCCTGAGACCCCTTCCTCTCACCCATCGACAATTTCCTCTCTTTGTGCTGTGGTGCATCCGTTGTCGTCACCCTGTGTTACCTTTGCCCCATTTTGTCCTTTTATCCACTGCCTCCCTGTCATCCTGCTATTCCATGAGCCTTGGCACCTGTATGGTGGGAACATCCAAGTAAGACCAGATTCGGTCGCGTCCGCTCTGAGTTGGAGAGTTCAGCGTTCGCTCCTGACCCCGGCTGAGTCGTACCGAAGATTTTTAAATTGGTACGTGCTGCTTCCTTGTTTGATTTTCAGTGTTAAAAAATAGTGTAGAGTACAGACAAGCAACCACAGGTTGGCAACAAGCACAGGTTTGATTGGCCTAATGGCCTCTTCTTACATTGAAGCAAAAACTCACCTGTAGAAGCATGTGACTTGAGGTTTACCTCTTTGTGCTGATTTGATGGCTCAGAATTATTTTGATTTTTGTGCCAACATTGTGGAGGAAGATTAATCCCTGCTTCCTGTGAGTCACGTGTTCGAATGAAGAAGATGCTTGCAGCAAAGAAGAAGCCGACATTTCTGGCATTAACCCTTTGTCGGAGACTCGGAGCGCCTCACCCCCTTCCGTTCCGCACTCGTACAGTTCTGAATTGATTCCTTTGTGCTGACTTGACAGCAAGGAATTATTTGGTTCTTTGTGCCTGTTTGACAGTGTGAAACTATTCCATTATTTAGCTGATTTGGCCTTTCGGGAATTATTCCGTCACACTGGGTCGGTGCGTCGCATCGATATTAGGTGCAATATGTATTCCTCCTTCCCCTCATTCATTATACTGACATGTTAGTTTCTTCTTTAATTTTCCGTGGCTGCTCAAGTAAAATTGCTCTTCGTTGCAGCGCAACTTCATGATGGCAAGACGCTGCCCGATACATTCATGTTTGATACATCTGACGTCTGTTTAATGAAAACATGACCTAGAATAATTATCTGGATGTGACGTCCGTGGTGACACCAAGAAGAGAGCTGAACAAGCAGGATCACAAAGTTGTTTCGCACGTCGTGAGTAGGCCGTTGTCACTGTTGTCTGAAAAATGATTGTACTTTCAGGCTAGAATGCATCATCATTTCTCCCCTTATTGATAGGACAAGGAGCTGATGACATCCGATGCATGGCAGTCGTATGGAACGTCGAGGATTGTTGTTTTTTTGCCCACTTTGATATCCGTGTAGGCATTTGATTGGCGTGCAATCCATAATTTTGTGAGGTTAAATCATGTAGACGCATTCGTGCGTAACGTGTGAAAATAACAAACAAACTAGAAGGGCACTCAGTATATAGAGCGCATACCTCCGCCATGCAATGCCTCATCCACGAGAACATGTCGGGGCCCAAAACATTTTTGAGATATCGTGCTGTATATCGTTTTTGTCCCTACCTCTTAATGGTGAAGAATCACTTAAAAAAAATTCTAGTAGTCAGATCCGGATCTTCACCAATATCTAATCAGTTCACCCTTGTCACACAACCAACCTGCCCACCAAATTTCATCCGAATCCGTGCACAACTTTTTGAGATGTCCTGCACACAGGCAAACAAACAGGCAGAGAGGGGTGAAAACATCTCCTTTCTCCTTCCACCTTCGGTGGTGGAGGTAAATACACGAATCCCCAAGTGTTGAAGTGAACAACGTCTGATAGTTGGTTTGCTTTTTAAAGCAAGCGGTCGATTTGATGGAAACCAATGCCACGGCACACAACATGCTGCGATCGGCAGAGGGTGGGAGGAAGGAAGGAGTGTCGGGGCCTCGCCGAGCAGCTATGTGGGAGGAATTTAGTACAGCATGTTGGTGAGAACAGCCCGAAGGCAAAACAGCACTGTGCACAGGGAACGTGTGGGATGTGTTACTGGAGCACCTTGGATAAAGAGCTGTGAAGAATGCTAAGTTTGGCACAAAGATGTATACTGTTGAAGTCTTGCTTGAAAGATTGAACCTCCATTGCTGTGTTCCCCGCTAATTGGAAGACTGTCCGTGTGAGATTTTTGCGTTAAATCTTCATTTCATTTCTTTTTGTCGTGCTTTGAGTCCTTCCCGGCCCCTGATGAGGACGTCATTACTTCTTGAGATGTTATCAAGGTCATTGCCGAGCGGGAGGGTTGGGGGGGGGGCATTCATACATTGTGTGATTGCCGTTGGAGTTTGGATGCGGATCACATTTCTGCACCGTTCGGTGAAAATCGCTCTCGATGGAAGGACTGCACGGGCCTTGTCTATGTGGATAAAATAAGCTTGTGAGGCTTGCCAGAAACGAAGTTAAGTTGGCTTTAGAAATTTTTTGGCCAGAGCTTTCCCTGTGGACTTTTGGGATCTGAGCAGTGCATGCTGGGCACGTATCCAGTCGAGAGATTGTGCACACGGCCAGCTTTGTCTGAACGTTGCATGGCACACAGCACTCGGTGATTATAAGCCATGGATGTGCTTATGGAAACTGTTTCGTATTACTTGCATGGTACAGTGCAGCGCTTTGTGCGATGCACACGTATTGATCTCGAAGACTTTGCTGTACCTGGCTCCCCAAATTTGAAATCTGTGTCAATGATTTTTGTACACGGACATTATGTGTTCACAGCGGAAGGTGTTTGTGGCCTTCCGCAGGTCATTTCTCAAAAAAAGTAGCTGGTGGAGTTGTTTTGTGGGATCATGATTTGGAAATGGGGGATCATGTTACTCGTGAAATAGCCCGGGAAAAAAAAATGACTTTTTTTTTCCTTTTTGTCTTTTCGGTTGGTAGGTCTTGATCGTTAACACGGTAGATCGTTGCATTGTATATCAGGAGAATCTTGTGGAAAAAAAAAAAACTGTTCATAATATCTGGATGTGGGTACTATACATCTTCTTAGCAAATGGAACAAAAGAGTGGGAGAGTGTTGTTATTCGCTGAAACACGGAATGCGACTGGTGCAATGACTTATCGCATTTGTGGAGCAAGACCTTTGATACGGCACACAGTGGTTCATGAAGGTTGGTGAAACTCTCCATGCTGTGAGAGTCGTCCTTGGCTTTCTTCATGAAGCTCTTTTGAAGATCGCATCATTCCTCTCAAGTTGCCAGACAGGCACCAGTGCGGAATGACATGGCCTTCTCGTAGCCCCTGATTTTCAATGTGCGTGAATATTCTGTGCGGAAATTTGAAGAGCCAAGTGTTTGCTCAAAGGCCGCCAACTCCCACGTGACCAAGGACGAAGTTGTGGAGTTGTGCAGCTCGGTTATCGAGAGTCTGCTGCGAAGTAGCGAATCATTTCATCCTTTTTGGTTGGAGGAAGTGCGTCAGCCAAATGGTGGTCATTTTGAATTTGTTGCTCACATCAAATGAATCCACAAATAAAATTGTTCATGTTTGATGACTGAACAGAAAAAAAAGTTAGGTTATAAAAAAAAGAAGAAGTAAACGCTTGAATATTGCAGACAAAAGGGCATTTTAAATCGATGTTGTATTTTAATTGTGGATAAAATACAAACACCGTGGATTACACTTCCTGATATCAAGGGGGTCACATACGGTAATTACTTTAGCACTTCCGTTAACTAAGTGTACATCCACATGGCAGCCTGACTTCATCATAGGTTGGTGCGTGCGTGTGCCCCCGTGCGTACATGCCAAGCTGTTTTGGATTCCATAAGGAACAGACATACCTCCACAAACAGGAATAAATGACTTTTTATTTTACTTCTTTTTTTCTTGGCTGGTAGTTTGTGATCGTCAGCACCGCAGATCATCTCAGTGTACATCAGGAAAATGTTGTGGGGAAAAAAAAACTTCATTGTATCGATGGATTTGGGAACGATCCCATGGTGGGCCAAATGAGTACCAGCTTGCTGGGAAAAGTGAAGCAAGAGAGTATCCTGTGCTGCAGTGGCATCCTGTCCAAGATTGTTGACCCGAGCCAATGAAACGGCTTCTCCAACAATGGACATTTAAATTGAATGATTTACAGAATATTGCCATGGTAACCAGTGATTATATTCACCTGTATCCGCCAAGTTTTTCATTATTTCTTTTTAAATAGGGGCCATGGAAGGTCGTGGTGTGTGTGTGTGTGTGTGTGTGTGTGTGTGTGTGTGTGTGTGTGTGTCTTTCTAAGCACACCCTCCTCACCCACTCACGCGATCACCGATATAAATGTTTAGTACTTTCTCATTGAGTTGGAAAGCTGAAATTTTGTACACTGATGCAACTCGAAGCCAGTATTCCAGGGGAAAAAATTCACACAAAACCATTGGAAAATGTCTGTAATTGAAAATAGCTGTGAATAAAAGTGTGTGGTTGCAAATTTGATCTGCTCACTGTGGGTCCTGTGACCCCAAACAATGGAGTTTAGACTCTAACTTGTGATGAGGCAACGTTGAGTCTGGTATTTGACTCAGGCCAACCAGCAGGGTCTCCAAGCAGTCATCAACTTTCTAGACTGGTCTCCCATCTCCACTTCCTCCGACATCAACTCATCCTGGGAATTCTTTCAAAAAAACTTGCTCTCCCTCATGCACAGATTTATCCCATCTTGTCTTCAGTTGTCCGACCCTTCCTCCCGCCAATGGTTCACTGAAGCTTGTGGTGAGGCATTTGTCCTGAAACAACTTTCCTTTGCCTCATGGAAGGCAAATCCAACTGAGGGTAATCTCAGTTCCTTCCACAAAGCTCGGAACAAGTGTGTATCTACCCTCAGGAGAGCCAGAAAACAACATCTTTCTCATCTCAAGTCTGAACTCTCAAACCTGTCTCCCTCCTCAAAATCCTGGTGGCATCTAGTTAAGTCTGTTTCTGCTGTATGCTCCCCCTCCATCCCTTCCCTTACCTCAAATGGCTGCACAGCTGATACCGCACGTGAAAAGGCTGAATGCCTAAACTCGGTGTTTATTTCTAAATCTTGTGTCCCAAACCCATCGCTTTCTGTACCCACCTTACTCAGTCGCACCCAACTGTCGCTGGACTCTGTGTCCTTTTATCCTGACAAAGTTAAGAGCTTGCTGTCAAACCTCGACTCAGTTTCTGCAACCATTCCAGACGGCATCAGCCCACGTGCCATAAAAACCTGCTCCTCTGCTCTTGCTCACCCTCTCTCTGTTCTATTTACCCTCTCATTTGTTCAAGATCATCTGCCATCTGCTTGGAAATCAGCAAACATTACTGCCCTCCACAAGAAGGTGCAAAAACAGATCCCTGCAACTCCAGAGCAATTCGCCTTCTCCCAATCATCAGCAAGATTATGGAATTCATCATCGCTTCCACCATTATATTCTTCCTTCTCTCCAATGGCTTGATTTCCGATCATCAATTTGGTTTCAGATCAGGCCACTCTACCCTGGATATGCTGCTTTTGCTCTCACAACATTGGATGGAGGTCCTCAATGCCAGACATGAAAGAAATCAGAGCCATATCCTGAGACATATCACATGCTTTCGATATGGTCTGGAATCCTGTCTGGAATATATATATATATATATATATATATATATATATATATATATATATATATATATATATATATATATATATATATATATATATATTCCTTTGGTATCCAAGACTATCGCCACTCATGGCTCGCAGACTTCCTCTCCTGTCGCAGTCACCGTGTGGCCCTAAATGGAGTTCTTTCATCCCCTCTTCCCGTCCAGGCTGGAGTTCCTCAAGGCAGTGTTCTGGGCCCTGTTCTTTTTCTGGTTTTCATCAATGATCTCTCCGACTCTGGAAAATCCTCTTTATCTCTTTACTGATGACTCCACTCTCTGCCAAGCTGTTAGATCGGTCTTCCCTGTCATCCGTCAGATTGGCAAGCAGCAGCCTCTTCACTCTCTGCAGATCTGGATAAAATCACAAGCTGATCCAACACTTGGAACCTGTTTTTCAATCCTGGCAAATCTCACACTCTCACGATGCCTTTCCGAAAGTACCATCTGGACCCCCCCCCCCCAACCCCATCAACTTTCTCAACAACCTCTTGAAGAAGTCCTTTCATTCAAGCTTCTGGGTCTCACAATCTGCCATGGTCTTTCCTGGGAAAGCCACATTTCCAAGCTGGCCTCCAAATCAGTCGTCGACTGGGAATCCTCCGTTGTGCAAAGTCCTTCCTCAGCCCACCTGAGCTCCTGACCACTTACAAAGCTTTCGTTCACAGCCTGATGGAGTACTGCTCTCCCCTCTGGGCTGGTGCTCCCGCCTCTCACCTTTCTCGGCTTCACACTGTGGAAACCAAGGCATTTAGGACCATTGGTATCTCCCACAATGAGGCTGAGTCTTTGGGGCTCTCAATCTCTCTCCTCAGGCAGGTTGGTGGTCTTTCTATCTTCTACTGTCTTCTCTCTGGTCTGTCCCCCCCCCCCGCTCTGTTTGAGTTTGCCCCCCGCCCCTCATATTTCTGCAGGGCGTTCAAGGTCCGCCAGCATTCCACTTGAGGTAAAACTACCAAATCAAGAATCACTGCTCACCTTCACTCTTTCATTCCTCTTTTTTTTCCACCTTTGGAACGAACTCCCACACTCTCTTCAATCCCACTCTTCCCTCCAGGTCTTCAAAACAACTGTTCACCACCACCTCTTATCTCCTCCATCCAAAACCACAATCTTTTCAACCCCCACTAATCCACCCCAAACCCACCTCCTTCAAATTGCCTACTTTCCTTCCTGAAAGTCCCAGTCGTGTAAGGACCTGAAAGTCCCAGTCGTGTAAGGACCTGAAAGTCCCTGTCGTGTAAGGACCTGAAAGTCCCTGTCGTGTAAGGACCTGAAAGTCCCTGTCGTGTAAGGACCTGAAAGTCCCTGTCATGTAAGGACCTGAAAGTACCTGCCATGTAAGGACCTGAAAGTCCCTGTCGTGTCCATCTTGTATTCCCTGTGTTCCCCACCCCATCCCTCTCCCTTCCACAGATCTCCTCATGTCTCTGCTCCACACTGTTTTGTCCTTCCCTCTCCCACTCCTCTTGTCTCCTGCTCCCCTTATTGTACGTTCTGTGTGTTCGCTCTCATACAATCTTCGACTGTGTATCCAACAATAAATAAATTATCAAACGCTAACAAGAGTCTCTTCCCTTTCTTGTTTTATAACCTTTGCTGCATTTATATTAAAAATTACTATAGCTGTAATATTTTAAATAAAGAGCTCATTCTAATCACGTTTTCTTGATTTACTTGAGTTATTTACGTGTCGAGGAGTTGCTTGCATTGAGCAAGCATTCCCCACGAGTAATATATGATGTTGTGAAACCCGTTCTCCGACCTATGCCGAACACCGTGACATCACCGTCACGACGCAGAGCTATGTTATGTCTGCAGCTCCTGGAATAGAGAAATGATGCAAATTCTGAAAATAAATCATCTCGCTTATGGAGGGAGAGGGTATGACGTGTGTATATATGATTTGGTTTCGAAGATTTGGGGCAGCCTGATTTGATCACAGCTAGCAGTTTCTTGCCCATTCCAAGTTTCCCTTGAGAATCGACAGCAATGTGTGGACTCGTCACATGTAGACCACACCTGGCAATGCAGAAAGATTAAGCCCTCCCTGAACATTATTGACAAGCTCACTGGGTTGTTGCTGATAACTTCATCGTGACATGGGAGTCCTCCAGAGATTTACTGAGAATCCCAATCTTCCGTGCTGCTGCCATCAGCTGGACCTGAACCAACAACGTACTGAGATTGACGTCAATGGTTCTGGTTGTGAGTGTTCCATCGGCCTCTTTACCATCAAGATATCGTTTCGGCACAATTGCCGTTTGCTTGGGGTCACATTGCTTTGCTGGAAGACGAATCCCTACCCAATGAGTCATGCTCCTGTGGGAATGGTATGATGTTTCACAATGTACTTGTCAGCATTCAGGGCACTATCAATTCTGTGTCGATCACCCAAACCACAGGTTGAGATGCAGCCCCAGGTTGTGCTGATCCTCCATCATGCTGTGATGTAATTCGACTGTGAGACTGTTCTCCTCTCTGCCGTCACTCACACATCTCCAGCTTTATATTCATTCCATTCTTCATGGTTCAATTGCCCTTTAATCACCTTTATTCGATTCCCTTTTCTTAGCTGCTGTTTTCATGCAGTTGCGTTTAGTGTCCACCGAGATGAATTTATGCAAGTGTGCACCTTTCTGTTGTGAAGGTAAAACTCACACCTGTTTTTTTTTTTTTTTGCAACATATCCTTTATATCTGGACTTGGCCGTTCTTTATTTCATAAAAGGATGCACTGTGTGAAACTTGATATCGTTTTTAGAGTTTTGGCTTTCAACCACAGTTCTTGCTATTTACAGTACCAATTCCATCGCACTCCGTATTCTATTACTGTTTCTTCTGAAACGTGGTTATGTAAATTTATTTTTTACGTTAAGTATTCTTCACCAACCAAAGCTTTCAAAATTTTTTTTATTTTTAAATAGTTGTCATCTGGTATTTCAATTATGAAGCTATTACTGGATTTTTTTCACTACTACTACTACTACTACTACTACTACTACTACTACTACTACTACTACTACTACTACTACTACTACCACCACCACCACCAATCAGATTGCTGACTCAGATTGTCATCCTTCTGAGGTCGGTGAAATGAGTGCCAGTGTACTGGGGTAATAACCATTCAGGGTAACCTGTGTCAGGTTGGCAACATGTCCAGGACTGTACTCCTTGCCAATGAAACTGCCTCGGCAGTCCTATGTGCCTTCACAGCATGAAAGGAATGGTATTATTACTCTTACTACTACTACTACTACTACTACTCCTACTCTTATAACTGGGCATAGTATGGCCACCTATACTTTTATTGACTTTATGCTGTGCCTCTTTGATTGGTTGGAGGACAATGAATCGCAATGTTAACTCTCAACAAATGACTTCATTCTAGCTTCTCGGGGAGTTTATTTTCATACTATTAAGTGGGAGGGATGGGTGGGAGGATGGGGGCATTCTCACGTAGTATTTGGTCCTTACTTTTTAATTGGTTCACGAGTCAGTAAGTGACCACTATATTCGTTATTGGTGTCTGTCTGTCTGTCTGTCCCGATCATAGCTCCGTGGGTTTTGATCCGATCCTGATAAAAATTTTGGTGGGAGGTTTATATCATGATCTAGTTGTGTTTTCCTTGAGAATGGGCATGGTACGCCCATTATGGGCGGAGCCACGCCCAAAAAACGTGTTTTTAGGGGGTATCCGATTTCAATTTACATCTTCTCCGAGGGGGTTTGTCGAATCTGGCAGGGGTTTCGGTATTTGGTTCGCCCAATGGCACCTGCATAGCCCCACGGAGCTCGATTTTTCATTTTCGTCCCAAGGTCAAGGCCACAAGGTCACGAACTTAGAAAATTGCGAATTTTGATATAAAAATCCATCTTCTCCGAGGGGTTTGTCAAATTTGGCAGGGGTTTCGGTATTTGGTTAGCCCAATGGCACCTGCATAGCCCCACGGAGCTCGATTTTTCATTTTCGTCCCAAGGTCAAGGCCACAAGGTCACGAACTTATAAAATTTCGAATTTTGACATAAAAATCATACGACTGCCCAAACTTTGAGAGCTACAATGACAATATTTTTTTATGCATAATCTTGAGGTCATTTCCCACCTAAAGTCTTGAAACTATTTTGCTCTATCTCGAACACCTTGCCCGTGGCGCCCCCTTCAAGTTTGTTTTTACGCTGATTTCATCAAAGTATGGATAATCCGAGGAGTGCGAAATGCCATATAGCCTATATGACGTTATATTGTTCCTGGAATGTTCCAGAGGAAGTTTTGCACCAAAGGTCATAATCCTTGACCTTTGACCTTTAAGGTTCACAAAGGTCAAATTTTCAAAGTTGTCGGAATCAAACCGGGTTTTCGACCTTCTTCGACGAACTAACTCCAATAAGCTATAGCACGTATCCTGTTTCCTTATTTTAATGTCCACAACATTGTTTTGTGACCTTTAAAGGTTATGCAAAGGTCAAACTGTGAAAGTTGTTGAACGAAACCGGGTTTTCGACATTTTGCAGTTAAACCTGTCACTCGTACCACATCATGTTGATCATTTTTATAACTTGGTCAAAAATTATCACATTGTCTCATCCTTGACTTATGAAACAATCCCCATCGTCAAATGTCACTCGTGAACCATCGTCGTCTTCAGACTTGTCTTTTCCAAAGTTATTTGTAATTCTCTGTGAACTATAGAGAGGAAAATGTTTTATTAATTTTCCGCTGCACCCACCGCTATGCTCCAGTCTATTTGCTCGTGAAACCTCAGATGCATACCTGTGCTCATCACAACACAATGGAATTCCGTGTAAATTTCCTCAAGTGATCCATTTCCTCAGCAACAATTATGAGACGGCTGTTGACAGGCTCCAGTCTCAGTTTCTCGTTAACTACGTTTTCCACCTGCCCAAGTGAATGTACTTTCTTGAGGTCTATTCTGGTTCAATCGTGGGTTTTATCAGCTTCCAACAGCCCAGACCATAACTTGCCTTTATAATTTCCTTCCATATCGGCTGTGTACGGTGACAGCATGCTGGCAATGCTATGCTGAAACGAGAGCTGAAGCGGTACAAATTCTCATCAATTATGTTGCTCACCTGATGAGAAAAGTGGATTAATGTGCGTCACAATGGCTGCCAACTGTATGGTTTAAATCGAGGGAAAGAACAATGCCTCGGCCCGTTGGATTCGTTCTTCGTTATTTTGGTTATTCGAGAGAGAATTGAAACGGAACCCCGTGTCTGAAGTTTGGTTTCAAAGTTTATGGCACTTGTCAAGTTCAAGTTATTTTCATGCAAATCACTTTTGATATTTTTACACTTGACCAGTTAACAATGATGGCCTCAAATGTATTGTCTGAGGGTTTGGTTTGGAGAGTTGGCTCAGAACATTATATTGCCAGATGTCATTTTGTGTCTCCGGCACCTCTTATTCTGATCGTATTTTATTTTTGTTTTGATTTTGGTGATGCTTACTTACATCCAATGTCACGATGCTTTCATTTCCTTTCCGATGCCTGTGTGTTTCGTTATTATAAGATGGCGATTTCTGCATTTTTGTTTTGTGCTATAACAATGGGCGAGTAGGATGGCTTCGAGGTATGCGCACTCACCTTTGAGCCGTCTCGTCTGGTTTCAAATGTCCGCCCAGCTATAAACTGTCACCTTGGTTTTTTGCAGTCAGGGTGAGGCATCAATGTGTTTTTCGTTCCTTGGATGAGGATCCAGCTGCCGGCACTGGTCGTACGTACGTAGTTGGTCGTTTAAGATCCCAGGCGAGTTATCGCTTGTACCCTGATCTAGTGCTGGGAAGGCAATGGAAAACCACCCAGCATAACCCTTGCCAAGAGACCGATTTGGGGGGCTTTGACGCACTCTCAACATCGATGATGAGTAAAACAATGTCAAACCTGGTAATGTTTATTTGGAATTCTACATTTTCATCGTATCACTATTTCATATTCCTCAAAATGAAACAAAGGACAGATTTTAATAAATAAATAAAAAAACAATGAAAAAGATTACTGGCATTGACTTGTATGAAAGGATTTTGTTTCGAGTCATTGAAACAGTAATGCGTTGAGCAGCAGATGCCCTAAATCGAGGAATCTCCCAGGCAGACCATCCTTCTCCCACTATTTGGGTGCGAGACGCACAATTGATTTCACCTTGGTTTTTCTGGCTCGATGTTTGGCGACAAAATGAATTTGTTTTACGATGTTCTCCACGTTTCGACCCATCGTGGACAGGTGCTGCGGCCTCGGCAGAAATGGCCGGCAAAGTACCCAAAGTTCCATTTCCCTTTAACGACACACTTGTAAGGTACAGATGGCAAAAGTGAAACGTTCGATAATATTCGGTTCTCATGATTCTGAAAATTTTTGAAGTCGAAATTTGTTTGTTTTTATTTCTCGAAGCTTTTGCCATTTTGTTTTTAAATACTGCGACAAAGCTTGTCTCCTGCCCGTCCTGCATGTTGATCACTTTGGGCTGTGATACCTAAACTTAGGAAAAGATGTTTCGTGGCTGTGTAATTCGTGCCGGGTTGAGGTTGTATTTGAAGAGCTACGGGATGAGTGCGTGCAGCCTCGACCCGTGGCAAATTGTGGCGTTTCTGTGGTCTCCTACGGACTATAATCTTGCGTATAAGCTTTCACGTTTAAGCGCACACACAATGTTTTGCCAAGTCGCTTTTGATTGCGAGAAGAAGACTCGTGCGTGATATTTGCTCCAGCCGCTGCTCCTCGTGGTGTCGATGCATTTCGCCATCGCGTTACGAAGATTATTTTGAGTTTGATAAGGGTGAGCTGTTGAGAAATTGCGGGTGTGTACTCGAGAGATCTTTTTTTTACGTCTCTGTGCGGCATTTGCTTGTCATCGACAAAATTAAGTCGTCGTGTCGAAACATGGCTGTGCAGGAACGTGCAATATTTGGGAATCCAACTTGTCAGCATCATCGTGATAAAATTCTCACAAACCTCGTTACATACTTCTGACAATTATTGGCTTCGCTTTGCCTCGTAATGTTTTGCCTAATTCGAGCCAAATTGGAAACGGGTCATCACGCCAGATGCAGATGCAAAGGTGTTGGGGAAGGCCATCTCCAAATTATGTATGCAAAAATGGCAGCAAATCTTGATTCGTAATTTTCTTCCTCCTCCTCCTCCTCCTCCCCCCCCTCTCACCCCCAATTCCCCACTCCCACTTCGACCTCTTCCTTATTATTTATTTTCAAAATTGAAAAACGGTTCCTCATCCAGGGTGAATCCGTATTCACAAATGCATGACAACTGGAAAATGTAAAATGCGAAAACAACCAGTCCAATGTTTTGTTGAAAATGGACAAAGAAAGGCACAATAAAGTCCAGAGTTTCAGCCTCAGAGGCCTTCATCTGGGACTTCAGATCTGTGCGCACACATGGCCCGTGTTGGCCCCCATTTGAGGCCATTCTGTTGCTGAAACGTCAGGATTTCTGAGCCGTTTTCAAACGTCAGACCTTTATTATTATTATTATTATTATTATTATTATTATTATTATTATTAAATGGCAGACAAAGCCTGAATCTTGGGACTTTTCTTTTGTATGGAATCTCCAGCTGTTTCTGCTTTGTTTTTGTTTCTTTTTGCTCTGCAGTTTCGCATTTTTTGTGAATATTACCTTTTGAAAAGTTGTCGTTTTTTTTTGTTTTTATTTTTTTGACACGTCTGGACAGCATTGCACCGAGCTTGCGTCAAGTCGTTTTGTCGAAATATTTCAAGACGTCTGTGATGGTTGCCTTTGCTGCACTGATATTTTTTTTGCCAAAGAGTGAGCTATTTTGCTTTGTTCTTTGGCTGTTTTGTCATCTCCCTTTTCTTCTTTTAAATTGTCATGCAATGAGAGACGAGCCTCGTCTTTCCTGTTTTTTGTTTTTTGTTTTATCTGCGCAAACAATATATCTATAATTGCGTAAAGTAACTCTGAAAATGTTTTTATATTACAATTCCTCATTACTCATTGTCATATCTCTCCCTGGGTTTTATTTTTTTTTATAGTAATGTGCTACTCGGATGAAATGCAAGAGACAGCGATAGAATAATATCCCTTCCTTGAAATGAGAAATGAGACGAGGCGCCAGCTGATGGGATTAAAGTGCCATCAGCACATAATGGCTTCGGTAGGCTCTGGCAAGGCTTGCTTGTAGTGCTAGGTCAATGCAGGGACATCCTCACAAGGTGAACTTTGGTCAAGATGTCAATGAGGCTTATTTCGCCTTCAGAAGACTTTACAAAAATTGCCTGTTTCTTATCCGTCCTGGAGCCTCTCGAGCAATCGGAACCCGAAGATAGATTGGCTTCGGAGGTCTTTGACGGTGATGAAAGGGCATCCAGCTGGAGGGATGGTGAGTTTGGGGTGATGGGGGAAGGGTGTGGGATGAGTATATTGGAGGTTGGAGGGGAGCAGCGAGGCGTTGTGCTTTGTTGATCATACCAGCTGAAGGCAGGCCACCAAAAAAGAAAAAAAACGAGGTCACGCGCAGTCAGGGTTGTCACGTGACCTGTTAATGACTGTCTTTTTATATCAAATTGGTTCTGGTGCAGAGGGTAAGTGTGACATCTTGGCTGCCAAAGAGGTAGTCGGTGTTTAACATCCTCTAGTATACGGCAATCGGAAGATAAGATGGATGAATGTACGGGGAAAAACATTGTATTTCTCCTGGTCTGATAACACCGATTGGGCTTTCCCTCGGAATCTCTCTTTAAGATCTATGTTCGTTTTTCATTCTGCATGAAAGATAAAAAAACCCCTTTGACAATGTCTCGCCGGAGGCTCAGCTTTGCTAATTTGGAACTGCAGTGTTCGGGAAGGCTGTTGACGTTTTTGTGCTCACCAAACAGCTCTCACGTTTATTATTGTTAAAAAAAAATAGTTTTTCACTTTCAATTCGGTGAATGTGCCAGCTGTAAACAAAGTTTTGTTTTCTTTCTTAACACATGCATTTCAAAACCGATTGAAGTTTGCCATTAAACTTCCTGCTGTATAACTGACTCTTCCTTTGACAGAACATTACCCTCCTCTCGAGTCCTCGACCGTTTTGGTCTCTGTACATCTGCACGTGATGGTGACCAAAGTATCGTCAATGCAGTTGTCACACACTTTTGTGGATTTTTTTATTTTGACATACACTGACATGCTCTAATTCTCCCCTCCACCCACCTCTTCCCCCATTTATCCTCAAATTCCCCCCAAACATCCTCTTACGCCTTTCCCCTATACTCGGTGACGGTATGGTTCGAGTGTCCACTCAAACTCTGGGACATCAGTGGTTCAAACCCAGGCTGTTATACCAAAAACTTTTTTTTAAAAATGGTGTGAGCTGCTTCCTTGTTTGACGCTCAGTATTTAAAAGGATATATATGGACAAACAATGCTGGGAAGGCAATGGCAACCCACCCAGTATAACCCTTAACCAAGAAACTGCTTTGGCAGCAACAATGCTCTGTAAAGAGCACGGACCATCAAAAAATCAAAAAATAAAAATTCTATGGCCCCTCATAACATTGAATATGGATGATTAATATTGTTATCCCCCACTTTTTAAAAAAAAACAATGGGATATTGTAATCGGGTATGTCTGTCTGTCTGTCTGTCTGTTGGGTAGCCAATCTAGTCTACCCTTATTATCAGTATTTCTGTCGATATGTTTGTCTGTCTGTCTGTCTGTATGTCTGTTCGGTCCAGTGCTCCGTTAATACAATGGCGATTTCAATGAAACTTGGTTGGTAGGTTCAAACCATGACCTAGTTGTGTGCAAATGAGAACCGTTGCTATGGACCCATCCGTTGCTTAGCAACGGACCTTTGAAATTTTCAAAAAAATCTCAAAAATTAATTTTTTCGAAAATCAAAAATCGGGCCACGAGCGACTGTGGGCAGTACATTCAGCCATATTGTCAAAAATTTCCAGCCGGATCCTATGAAAACTGTCGGAGAAGATAGACTTTGAATGAAGCCTGGTCGAAAACAATAAAAAAACGAAGTTCGTTATATCTCAGAGACTATGAGTCAGATATACATGAAACTGGGATGGTAGGTTCATGGTATGTCCTAGTTATGTGTGAGAAAGAACCGTTGGTATGGACACTTTTGTCGGCTAGTAATGGCTGAAAAACAACTAAATTCTACTTGATCAACTACCCATGTCTGCCTACCGGCTTGTCTGTCTGTCTGTCTGTCTGTCTGTCTGTGTGTGTGTCACACTATCTCCTTATAAATAGCTGTGCAGAAATTCATTAAATTTGGGAGCTATGACCATCATACGGTGTGGATGTACAAGAGCAGGATAATTTTTGGCCCTGCCCCCCTCCTCCCCCCCCCCCGGGGGCAGGGTCAAAAGGTTAAATACTGCAAAATGCAATTACTGGCACATTCTAAAACATTTTTTTAATGAAACTTTGTATATGTAATCAACATTGGAGGAAGCCTGAACCATGTAACAATGTTTTGGATTTGACCCCAGGTTCATGCCCCAGGTGGTGGTGGTGACTTGGGGTCACAGGGGTCAAAGCAAAAATTTTCTTTTCACTCAAAATTGAATATGAGGTCATTCCTGGTGGAACTTTTTGCCATCTTTCAGCATTGCTTTAGGTGGGAAGCGTGGGGATTTGCGAAGGCGCCAGCGACTTCGCTGTAGTTAATGTTGAAGGCTTGTATGAGTTTGAGGAAAACTTCTCTTTGAAGATCTGCGATGATGGCTTTTGAAGACATCTACTCAGGAATCATGAGATTTCAATAAAGCTGCTGAAATGTTGGATTCGTTTGAGTTTTTCTTTATCTTTCTGACAAAACTATCACTTGCAGTTGCTAGACAATCCCATGTAGACTTTGAAAATTAAAAAAAAAAATGTTTATATTCAAAGTGTAGCCTCATGGAAGGTTGTATTTGTAATATTTTTATGAATTGCAATGTTTGCATGCACCTTACCCTAACTTTCATCTTTAATTGCTCATAGG
>NC_140972.1:71065155-71102655 GCF_056783735.1 Eptatretus burgeri | reverse complement strand
CCCTTTACCTTGACGGGTTGCGTTGCACGCTCTCCCCCATGTGCCGTGCGCTACGCCCACAGTTCTACGGTTCACTGTAGGGCAAACTCTTGCACATATCCACAGCTGCTCGTTCCACCCGTGCATGCGTGCAATTCCAAGCACGTGCCTGCTCTGTCTTTTCCACAAGCAGTCTTTTCATGGCAGGCTTTCTGTAATAAATATTGATTAAAGTTTGATTCAAAGCAGGCAGTTGCTGGGTAAACCTTGCACGTCTTTAGTGTGAACGGGTTACACGGAAGGTAGGCCTTTCTTGGTGCAAATTGCAACATGCTGGATCGGAAGCCAAATTGCTGGCTTGCGGTGGAGCCAACTAAGGAACATCATCAAAAGGATTTTGAGGCTCATGAAGAATGCTTTGAGGCGATGTATAGCTGAGCTGACTGGCAGCTGAGACGCTTCCTTAGATGTGGGGGGGGGTGCGGGAGAGGTGGGCCGGGAGAGGAGATCTTGTGAAGCCCGTGCATGTCTCGCAAGTTGAAAAGAACAGTGAGTTCAAGAGAAATGATATTGCATTAAAGCATCTGGTGTACAATGATCTTGCTGGGTGTTTCTGATATATATTTGGAAACAGGGGTTCAAGATTAATATCACCCAAACAAATTTACTCCAGGGTGCGTTTTAAACTGGCCTCGCTTCCCTTATGCTTCTTCCTTCTGACCAGTAAAGCATATTTTGTCTTCTGATGTTTTTGTTTTCATATTATATGAAACTGATCCCCTCCCCCCTCCCCCTCCCCCCCCCTTCACCACCACTTATATAGAAGACATTTTGTTCGGCAGTGTAACACAGAGGTCCATACAGGCTGCTTTGGCTTTTTGGGTTTCTTGTGTATCTGTCCCTTTGTGTCTGCCTTGGTTTTTATCAAAATGTCCTTTGGATTGACTCTTTTACTTATCATTATTTTTTTATTTAAAGTGTCTGGACTTGTGGAACAGGTATAACAGAGAACGGATTGCAGCAGAACAGAACAAGAAGAATACAGTGGAAATGAGGAAACACACGGACAGCAGAGCAGAGGGATACTTTGAGGAAGAATGTGATCAAAGGGAGGGGGGAGGGGGGAGGATCCAGAGGGTGGACCAGCTGGATACGAGATCAAACTTTCAATCATAGAAGTGGAAGGGTTAGTGAGGGTTGAAAAGATTATATGACTATGGATGGGGGGTGAATGGCATGATCTGAGGAGGTGGTGACCAGCCTTCTTGAAGCCCTGAATGGTGGAATGGGAATGAGCAGACTGAGAAGTTGGTACTACAGGTGAACAAATGGGTGGAGGTGAGCAGTGAGTGTGAATTTTGGGAGTTTCACCAGAAGTGGGTGAATATGGCAGACCACGTGCCTCCTGCCGACACCCATTAGGGACAAAGCAATGAAAGGGCAGAAGGTGCAAGACCAGGAAGGAGGCAACGGAAGACGGACAGGCCACCGACATATCTGCGACGAGAGTAGCAGGCCCAGAGAATCAGCTTCATCACCAGAGATACGAATTGTTTTGAGGACTTTGCTTTCCACTGCATCAAGAAGCACAAGGAGGGAGGCAAAGATGCCGGCCCAGAGTGGAGCACAGAGCAGCACTCCATCGAGCTGGGAAAGAAGGCCTTGTAAGCTGATACAGGTTGTTTTGCCAAGGAAACACTTGGCATGATGGAAGATTGGTGTCTGACTTTGGAGGCCATCTTGGATATGTGGTTTGACCGAGAAATATCGTGGCTGATAGTGAGGCCAAAACGTACGAGTGACTGAACTTCTTGGAGAGGTTTGTTTAGGAAGTAGATGGGCAAATTTCCCAGGTGGTTTAACATGTTTAACTAATCATTCCCAGATTATCATTATTGAAGGTAAATTAATTCTCAAGGTGTGTGTGTGTGTGTGTGTGTGTGTGTGTGTGTGTGTGTGTGTGTGTGTGTGTGTGTGTGCGTGCGTGCGTGCGTGCGTGCGTGCGTGCGTGCGTGCGCGCGCGCGCAACGCGCAACGTGTGTGCGCAAGGATGTCATAATGGACACAAACAACAGGCACGGACAACTCATGTAAAGTGTTCAATAAAGTGGTGGCAAAGTCGCTGCATCAATGGCGGGAAAATTCCAGAACTATTTTTTTTTTTAAACAATGTTCATTTTTACCTCTGCCAATGAAGGTGGAAGGAGGTTATGTCTTCACCACTGTCTGTTGGGTAGTCGATCGAGTCGAAAAAAAATCATTTTTTTGACATTTTTTTCTACCCTTATTGTTGGGTTTTCCGTGTGTGTGTGTGTGTGTGTGTGTGTGTGTGTGTGTGTGTGTGTGTGTGTGTGTGTGTGTGTGTGTGTGTGTGTGTGTGTGTGTGTGTGTGTGTTAGCTATTTAAATGTTGATGCTACATCTGTCCATGTTTTTTTCACCTTTCACCCACTTTAGAGTCACTATTTTCTCTTCTCGGCACAATCAACCACTCATTCATTCAAACCCCTCTATGTCCGCAGGATGTGGGTGTTTTCTTGGTGGTGTATGAAAACCTCGGTTCATAGCCATTGCCATTTTGGGGAAACGGTCAGTGTCGAATCATTGCCACAGATTTATGTTCCCCCATTTGGTGTGACTTACAAATTGATGTTTTGCTGGCAAAGCACGAGCTCATCCTCCAGGCCGCATCACCAACCCGTGCATCTGGTCCTGTCTCATAACGGGCCATCAGAACCAACCGGGACAAGTGCGTCGGCATCGTCCAAAAGACATTGCCTTCTCGTTTGTGTGTCTTGCCAAATCGCAGCTGGAATAACAAACAGGATGACGTGTCGTTCTGCAAAAGCTGTTTTTTTTTCCCCCAATCCTGTTTTTCATTTTGGCCTTCGCTTCAACGGTCCTTTGTTCGCATCAGGTTGGTGTTCCCGCCCTGAGACGACCCTCGTGATTGAAAAGTGCACAGGCTTGGTGGACGTTTCTCCAACGTCGTCCTAAGCTCTGGCCATCCTCCAAAAGCTTCCCCCTTACTCTTCACTCGTAGTCCATTTGCAGTGAAAGAATAAACACTAAAAGGGTAAGCTTTCAGATTAATGGGTTGGCGCTGATCGAGCGAGTGCTTCTGGACCAGAGCAGACAAACTCGCATACTTGTGAAATCTGAACCGACTCCATTATTCTTGTGCTCCAAATAAAACCCTTCCATTTGCGACATCCTTTTGATTGCACAGTCACTATTTGTAAGCGAAGCGTTTTATGTGGAAACGGTTTCCCCTTGTTTATCGTCCCTCTCGAAGCCTCGGCAGATGGAGCCATCTGAATTCCCTCCGTTTTTCCCTCGTGGAAGTGGAAGGACCGCAGTAAGGGGTTAAGCTTTGCCGACCACAGAGCACTGCAACCCATCCGTTGCTAAGTGATGGCGTGAGCACGTGCTGCATTCTTTATGAGGAGGGTGGCTTTGGGCAAGGGGAACTGGGTCGGTGGTTTCGAGATGGTGGGGGAGGGATGGGCGGTGGTGGGGATCGAGAGAGCAGGGTTTGTGTGTCTTGTGAATCTTTTTCTTTTTCTCTCTGTAAGAACCCACCACGGCATTTGGGATTCATTAAGGTCTCGACTTCATCCTTTGCCCAAGTGGGGAAGTTATCCTCAGACAGAAAAGAGTGGGATTTTTACCTTCTCCTCCACAATACGTATCACCTATTAAATCCCTCTGGGATGAAAGTGAGCACAGTGTGAGTGCAGCATGCACATGCTAAGTGAATTTTCTCTCGGCACTTGATAGATTCTCACGAGAACGTTCCATAAACCGATTGAGATACTGTAAAACACCATATTGGTTCCAGATTGTGATGGCTTTTCTTTTCAGTTTTGGACTCCGACGGCGCCATTAATACGATCTTTAGAAGGGCTCTTCTTCGACCGTGGGCTGGATGTATGATGAACGACTTAGATGGAATACCAAGTGAGGTAGCTCACTCTGTGCTGCTCTGCCAGAGGGCAGGGTCAGTGCTGCCAAAGAAGCCCCACACTAACGTAACGGTTACACTTGCATGGTTTGCCTCTGTATTACCAGCGGTAGTCGTTGCTTGAATTTGGACTCGGTTCAACGATACTCTTCGTTAAAGACACCGTGGGATCTGACATACCCACCGATAGCGGCACACGGAACGCTCGGTTCGATGTCTATCCGAGGAACAGTACACCTTGCAATGCAACGCCTTGCCCATGAAACACCAAGGATTTCTGTCGCCTGGAGGGAGTTGTGAGGGCACAGTTTGAAGATGCCAAAGTCAAAATGGCGGAAGATATGGAAACCAGAGTTCAGACTGGCTCGGCTTGAAAGGACAACTCGAGCGTTGAAAGTGAATCCGAGGTCGGGTTTTTTTTTTTTTTTTTTTTTTTTGTTGCTAACAAAAGTGAGGAATGAACGATCAACGACTATGAACGATCAAATGGACGTGATCATTCAGTTTTTTCCGACCAGAAACGTTCGAACAGATCCCCGTCACCTTGAGCCGTGCGACTTGGACTTGGGGGATATTATCGGCCCAGGGAGAGGAAGACTAGAGTGACTATCTATTGGAGCATTTGCCTTTTTTTAGAACACATGCTGCTGGTGTGTTGAGTAACGAGCGTATCCATTCCAAGTGTTTTGCTCCGATTGAACAGTTGCTTGAACTGTTTGGTAAATTTGGTTCCAGCCAACCCCTTGGCTTTAACTTCCACCCACAATATTTGCTTGCTTTGTGTACTTTTTGAGAAATTTGTCATTTTGAAGCTTTTTATTTATTTATTTTTAACCATCCTTATGCCGCAGGTAGTCACATGATTTTCTGTAGCACAGAAATCATTTGATTATATGACTGCTGGCACTTAAAGGGCATTGTCGTGACAAGGATCCTCGATGCAGGAAGAAGGCAGAAGGTCCATCAAGCCCACGCAATGGTTGTCAACCTATTGTTGTTTGTCCTTTTTAAATGTTGAGCGTCAAGCAAGAAAGCAGCACGTACCATTTTTCAAGTCTTCGGTATGCCTCGGCTGGGATTGGGCTCGAATCGTCGTCCTCCCAGACTCAGATCTGACGCTCGAACCATTACACCGCCAAATTGAACTTCTGTTGTTGAGAAAATGATTTCCAGCCGTGAAGATTGTAATGCGTTTTGTGGAGAGCTTGTGTTGGGCCATCGTTGCAGTGATAAGATGATGAGGGTTTGGTGTAGTTTTTGGGGAAACAACAGTGAGAGTGCATCCCAGATCTCTTGATTTATTATCCCTCCTTTAGCAAAACCAGGCGGTCCTTGGCACTGCCTCTCTGTTGATAAATGGCTTGTTTATTTCCGTTGCCAAAGCTTCGTGCTCTCTGCAGAGTGGCTTTTTGCAGCTTCCTTGCGTCATTTGATTGTTGTACATTTCATTTCGCAATATGGTCTCTATTTCTGTGCTCGGACATTTTTACAGTACGTATCCACCAGTGGGTTGTGCGGTCGACTCGTCGAGGGAGAAAGGCTCGGTTTGGATCTCAACTTTACGACCACCATGTGAGGGGAGAGACTTGCCATTTCCCCAAATAGCAAAAAGACCAAGCTCAAAGTTTTGAGATTGATCTTGTTATCATGTCGATGGGCTCGGTGCTAAGCTTTGGAAAAAGTGTCGTGAGTGAGATTGTGGTAACGAGGCCTTTTTAGGGGCTGGGTCAAGGTTATGAACATATGGTGGTATCGTTCTGACTCAGGCCTGTGATGTCACAGGTATGGTTTGCACGTAACATAATAAAAGGAACAGTATAAATACTGGGGGGGGGGGACATACAAACAGTATGGTTGAGGGACAAAATAGAGACAAATAAGGTATGTGGGGTAACAACAATGATGGCGGGGGTGGGGGGTAAAGGACACGGGGTGTACAAAATGGATACAGCTGCAAACTCTCGGGAAGGAAAAACTGGAAACGTGGAAGGAGGTGTGCTTGTGTTGGGTTAATGGGAGTAGAAAAGATCATGGTTTTGGATTGGGGTGCGGGGAGGGGGGGTTGATCTGAGAATGGTGGTGGACTTGAAGAACCTGGAGGGAGAAAGAGATTGAAGAGAATGTGGAAGTTGGTTCCACAGGTGGGGAAATGGTGGAACGATTGAGTGGAGGTTGGAGGTGAGCAGTGATTCTGGATTTTTTTTTTTGTCGTGATTGCATTACTCATTTTGATCTTTTTTTTTTTCTTCCTTTATTATTTTTTTTCGTTTGAGTGCAACACTCATACTTTCGATCATGATCATTCATTTCACACAGTCGTACCGTATGAGGATGATTGCCAAATTTCAGACATCCTCACCAACTTAATACATCGTACCACGGACACTCTTTTTTTTTCTGAAATTGTTCTCCGTAATGTCCATCCCAAATTCACCGGTCGACCAACCCTTTGATCCCAGCAAGGAAGCCTTCCTTCTGAAGTGGATGGATCGGGATGTTTTAACCTCTTCAGCAGATTCAAAATGTCTTATCCTCAGCTCTGTCTATCGTTTTGGGGAATAAGCGGGCAACACGTACTTGAATGCACTGCATATGTTGGGCGAGCCAGAAATTCCCACTCCCAGGGTACGAACAGGCCGCACGGATATTGCGTCATGCGTGCAGCCCGGCATTGTCATTGAGGAGGATCATGATGGAATGGTTTGGAAGAACTGGATGCTTTTTTCTGAAACAGCAGCCCTTGGATGGTCACACAAAATAATATATGGTGGTTATCTACAATCACTGTTACCTGTTAAGCCTGGTATTGGCTTCGCTGTTGGAGTGGCAGGCTTGGAATCTTAGGGTCCTGAGTTTGAGCACCCTGTCTGCCGTTGAAATGACACCAGGTGGGGTTGACTCAGCTTGTCATCCTTCGGAGGTCGGCGAAATGAGTACCAGTGTACTGGTAATGGGGGCACTGTGTCAGCGGCACAGCCACACCCTCGACCTAAGATGCAACCAGCAGCGTAGCATCGGACACTGATCCTTAATGCCCCATCGTTGGTGTTTGGTCCCTATCGGACACTGATTGGTCACCTCTTTCCACAGCTGAATGAGAATAGTTTTGGCTCGTAGTCGAGGCATCGAGTTTCGTCTCCAGCAGTCGTACATTCCAAGAAAGTGTCACCTTCCCGATGAAAACGCTCAAAGAAGCTGTTGACACAGAGCAAGCGGGCTCGGTTTCTGCTCCTTCCTGAGGATGTGTGGCACCCGTTTTGTGGCACCAAGGTTTCTTTTCTCCAGATCCCTGGTGACGATGTGATCCACCGTTGACTCGGAATTCCTGACTACGTGGCAAATTTATTTATTTATTTATTTATTTTTCAATTGTGATATGCCTGTCTTGGAGCAAGAGTCAATCAACAATGGTGACATTGTTCTCACATTGTCCGGGGGGAAGCCCCGTCTGTATATGGCTCGTCGCGCACGTCCTTTTTTTCCCCCCCATCAGAAAAGATGATACCCATCGCCGAAACAGTTCTCTAGTTCAGACAAGTGTCAGGAATCCCTTTTCAAGACGCATTTCATGTGCATTTTATTTTCTTCTGCATCAGCTTGAACTTAACAAGAGACCGGATTCTCCTCTTTGCTGAAGCGTCTCCATCGTACTAGATTCCGTTCTTTGATTCTTGAAACAAAAGTGAACAATGCGAGAAACTTGACATTTAACGGACACGCCGGTGAATAATGAGACGATGAAATAGTTTTGCGATCTCCTTCACTTTTTGCTATAAATGCAACAAGTGGGCGGCAGAGCTTTTGAGATGACCTCACACATTGTGTTGTTCTCTGTGGGTAATTATCTTGTTTAATTGGATCTGGGAAGCTTTGTGCTCTTGAAAAGGTGTGAAGAGGGACGTCTGAGATTTGAGACTTTTGTTCGGAATGATCCCAACAAACGATCATTGCCACTATATTAATAACATCTGGGAGAGGGTGAAGTATAAAGCCTGCTGTTGGCCTCGTGGTTAAGGTGGCTGGCTTGGAACATTCGGGTCCTGAGTTTGAGCCCCCGTTCTCCATTGAATTAACACCAGGTGGGGTTGACTCGGCCTGTCATCTTTCTGAGGTCGGTGAAATGAGTACCAGTGAACTGGGGTAATAACCATTCGGGGTAACCTGCGTCGGAGTGGCGATCCATCTAGGACTGTACTCCTTGCCAATGGAACTGCCTCGGCAGCCCGATGCGCCTTTACCGCACAAAGGGAATGGTATTATTATTATCATTATTATTATTATTATTATTATTATAGTGAACGATATTTTGTTGCTCTTTTGGAAGGTGTAGAGATTGGTCTGTTATTGGAGAACTTAGGGTGGGGTGGGTGGGGGGGGGATTAGAGACTTTAGCCTTTTCAGTAAAGACGGTGTCAAGATATTCAGCTTTTTCCTGAGCAGTGTCCAACATGACTCGAAGTATTGACACAAGCAGCTGTTGGCATAAAAAGTTACATAAGCAGCCATTTACATGTTGTTTCCATAAGCTAGCTCAACTTTTGATTGCTCAGCCTTCTTTTAAAAATATCTGTCCCTCCCACCCCCCTGATCCAAGTTCTTATTTTATACCTCCACCACCACATTGTGTCGGCTCGTCCTCAAACACTATATTCTCTAACGTACATGGTGCGCCCGTCGTTATCCCCGTGTGTTGTCTTTAAATATTTATTTTATTTTGATCAATTAAAATATATTCCATTGATTATTTTTGTTGTTGTTAACTATCTTATGAGCTCACATGCTCACGCCAACATACTGTCCACAATGTACTCACTCCTCCCGGTCATAATTACCTATCTGGAACACAACAATGCACGTTGTTTGTTTGTTTGTTTGTTTGCGGAGGTAATGAGCAGGCCAGCCTGAATAAAACAACAAATAAAACAACATGTGCTTTGTGGAATTGTCTCATTGTTACCTCCACCACCGAAGGTGACGAAGGTTATGTTTTCAACCCTTTCTGTCTGTCTGTCTGTCTGTCTGTCTGTCTGTCTGCTTGTGGACAGGATATCTCAAAAAGTTGTGTACGGATTTGTACGAAATTTTGGGGACAGGTTGCGTTTGTGACCACGACGACCTGATTCGATTTTGGTGAAGATCCGACTTCTAGAAAAAAAAATTAAGTGATTCTTCACCGTTGAGAGATCGGACTCAAAAACGATATGTCGCATGATATTTCAAAACTGCATTGGGAAAGATATGTTGTCGTGGATGAGGCATTCGTGGGCGGTGGTATGCGCTCTACCGAGTGCCCTTCTCGTTGCGGTTGTTATAAGACCGAATGTTTCTTTGTCGAGTTTTCTCGAGTGTTTGGAATTGGAACGCGCTGAATTACCAATTTTAGCTTTGCACAGGACACTAATTGTCTTACGGGATGGTGCACCATCCTGCAGGGTGGTGCAGTGCACTTACCTTTGGTGTTATCCAGTCTGTGTTTGATTCCTAATCCAACTATAAACCATCATATTGGCGCTACACAGGCAGGCCGTTGCATCACAAAACGTGCCGTCCCTCAAGTTGACGTTAAGCTGGGGGTCCCATCTGCCGGAATTAGTTGGTGGACCAAACAGATTCCACGGCGGTGTCTTTCCTGAAGATTAGGGGACTCACCACTCACACCCTGCAACAAATTCCAAATTCCTGCCTTCAGTCGAACGTCAAGTCTGGCTCGCCAGTTCGTGAAAGACTTGGGCCAAAAACCTTTCCTGTCCGACACTCTGACTCCGGTGGGAATAATTGGGCCCATTAAAGTTGTATTAGCATTGCAACAAAGGATAAATGAATGTCAAATGAATCTTCTTATGGTGTTGCAAGCTGATCTCGTCAAATGAATCCCAGCCTTTTTCAAAAAGTCCATTGAGTAAATGTCCTAAATTGGGGTTGGGTGGATGTGGTTAGAATCTCTTGCGTTTGTGCGTAAAGGACACATTTTAATAAATGATTGCAGTTTCTCTTGGTGGGTTGCGTTGATTTTGGAGATCAGCCTGTTTGGCTCGTGCTTGTTTATTTTCCATTTGGCCTGTATCTCAGGCTGGGATAACATCAAGTATCTAAAGCTGAATTCCTTGTTCTACGGATCATGTCAGTTGTGAGCCAAGGTTTGCGATTCTCTGTTTTACTGTTGATTGTTGTTTGTGAAGCCCTCAGGTAAGTTGCTCGATGATGCTCTCAAAGAAATGGCCAGGCATAAACATTTGCTGCAAAGGAGTGGAACGATTGTCTGTGTCTTTCTCTCCCAGGAAGGTAGAGAAAGTTCTGTCCGGCCTTGACCCTGCTTCGGCGATGGCCCCATTTGGCACCAGTGCCATTGCTCTCAAATCCTGCTGTGCTGTTCTCCCTTCTTCTCTGTCTGCCCTGTTCAGTCTGTGCCCCTCTCTCTCTCCCTCTCTCCCTCTCTCCCTCTCTCCCCCCGTCCCAAGAATGGTGAAAATAACAGACCCGACCAACTATAGGCTGGTGTTTGTTTCCAATTACAAGCAAAGTCAAAGAATCCATGACTGCTTCTAATGTCAAGTCTTTCCTGAATTCAGATCGCATAATCTTTGAATATCAGTTTGGATTCTGTCCTGCTCACTCAACTCAGGACAGGTTTCTGCCCCCCTCTCAGCAACGGTTGGAGGTCCTTGATCGTAAACAACAGGTTAGGACTGTCACCCTGGACATATGTCGGCATTCGACACAGTCTGGCAACCTGTTTTTATTGCCAAGCCCTCTCTGCCAGTGGCATAAAAGGCTACCTTCATTCCTGCATTTCTGACTTTATCCACATATGCAGTCAACCGAAGTTGTAGTTCCCCAAGGTCGTGTTTTGGGCCCAGTCTCAGTCCTCATCTATGGTGATGACCTCTCCGAAGCACTATAATTTATTCTCTTCCTTTTTGCAGAGGACTCCACATTGCGTCGTCCAGTACTCACATCCCTCTACTCGGAGACAGCAGCTGCATCTCTCTCTCTCTCTCTTGATCTGGAAATTATTTGGCTTTTGTCTGATAAATGGAGGATGCCCTTCAATCTTGGAAAATCCCAGGCTCACCATGTCAATTGAGAATGATCATCCATTGAACCCTCCTATCTATGTCATTCATCATTCACTGGAAGAGGTTCAGTCTCTAACTTCTAGGCCTGACCATCAACCATGACCTTTCCTCGGCTGACAACATAGAAAAGCTGGCCTCCAAATCCAGCCGCAGATTGGGCATCCTCCGTCGATCCATGTCTTTCCTTGGAAAAAGAAACAAACAAATGAGAGTTACTCAGTCTGCAAGACATTTGCCTGACAGAGCTCAGTTTCATACTGCAATTGATTGGTGCTGCAGAATCGCATGTACTGTATCTCCTGGATTCTATGGAATCTCGAGCTTTCAAAATTATTGGAATCTCCCACGATGAGGTCGAAGCACAAGGTTTGTTTCTCTCATATCACGGGCAGGTTGGTGGTCTCGGTTTTTAACTATTCGCCAACATTGCTCCCTCCCCTCTCTCTCTCGGTCTCTCTCTCGGTCTCTATCTCTATCTCTATCTCTATCTCTATCTCTATCTCTATCTCTATCTCTATCTCTATCTCTATCTCTATCTCTATCTCTATCTCTATCTCTATCTCTATCTCTATCTCTATCTCTATCTCTATCTCTATCTCTATCTCTATCTCTATCTCTCTCTCTCTCTCTCTCTCTCTCTCTCTCTCTCTCTCTCTCTCTCTCTCTCTCTCTCTCTCTCTCTCTCTCTCTCTCTCTCTCTCTCTTTTCCCCTTACCAGTTGTGTCCAGTTGTGCCCAGTTGTTGGCCCGCTAACCCCACTGTCAATTTAACTTTGCTCTTCTATTGAGAGCCCAACTCTGGGAGAGAAACATAATTGTCATCCTTCTGGTTCACAACCCAAATTGATGGATTTTATAGTTTGGTGAAGTTGCTGAAGTTTTGTTTTTATTTGCAATTTTGATTGAAGTGGCACCGTGTCTTCATTTGTCGTCCACACATTGCTACCTTGTCTGTATGAATAGACGTAGCCATGAAGTTTTTGGAGATAAACCCTAATGAAGTGCTCGTAAGGTTCACGACGTGCATGCTTACCTTTTCCTCATGCTAATCGCACCATCACTGTGCAGTCTTTTGGGTGTTTCTCTTCTCTTAAAAATGTCAGCTTCTCCTGATGTCACGACTTACCAGTTATGGTAGATTGGTTTGATATTTTCATTCATTAAAATCCACTCGTAAATATCTGAAGGCCGAGTTTTGTTGTGAGCTGGTTTTGCAATCTGTATTGGAGACTCATGCTTGTACATTGGATCAACCTTGTCATGAACAGCTTCAGCGGTTGTTCAAGCTCGAATTAGCATTCGTTTGCATCTTGTGGCAGTGACAGCGAATTGGTTTCTCAGTTTTCACTTTTGATCCGTCTGAACAAAACAAAGTGCTACCTGTGAAAGTAACATTATACCCGCAGGTGATATATGGGGGTTTTTTTGTCTTTAAAAAAAAAAAAATATATATATATATATATATATATATATATATATCGCCTGATTTGTGAATCACAACCACAATTAGACGTGTTGCGTTGTCATTGCATGTTCCCCAAGGATGCCAAAGTGATGCACGTTCTGATGACCTGCGTCTTATTGGCCCATTTTCCCTGCGTGAACTTTCTTCCAAGGCTGATTTGACGGGCGGAATATTTTCCTGCAATCACGGGCCACGATCTCCCGGCTTGCATCGACTGCCGCTTCTTCGTTTTAAAGGCGCTCGCTTGACGTTGTCGGCCTGTGCAGTGCAAGTGGGCACAAATTGAGTTCCTCTTTCCAAAATGATATTCTCGTATAATACGAGCGGCTTCCAGCCGGCTGAACTGACGCACCGCTTCTACAGTTATTGCATGTGTAAACCCGATGAAGGCCAAACGACAGTGTGCTGGCAGCTCGACCTGGCTGTTTGGGCATTCCAGTCATACTACTCATCTCTTGCGATGTTTTAATATTTGCCTCGCCTTTGATGTCGATGAAACCATCACAGCAAGGAGATGAAAAATGTTCAGGCCTTGTATTATTATTGATTTGCATTTGTTTCAGGAAAAACAAAGGAAACACTTCCAATTTGCTTTGTATTTTTTGAATGAATAAGTTTGTTAACACGAGGCCTACTTGATGTTTCATGAAACCAGTTCCATGATGCTTTCCCATCACTCTCGCATTGTCGAGTGTCTCATTTCGTCATCCTGTTAATCAAGCATGAAACGCACACCATTTTACCAAGACAGCCAGCGGTATCGGTCTGGAACTGGCACTTGGTCGGGCTGTGTTGGATCTCGGGCAAGTTGATCAATACCGGGTGGGCCTTGGTGAGATCTATGGCTACGTGCCGTCGCCTACACCAAATATTCTTTACGCACTTGCTTTGATTTTTCTTTTCAAACAAATTTTCATTTTTTGTTTTTGTTTTTGAAGAAAAATGTATTTCCAGCACTGATGCCTGTCACCGTGCAGTTCTCGTATGATTTGCACGCCACTTGCGTGCTAACGCGCTCGAGCCCTATCGAGCGTCAACTTGCACGTTCCCCTCCTTCGCGAGCTTAAATGCAGCGGCAAGCTTGAGCTTGTTGCAGATGAAAATGCTTTTTTTTTTCCACCGAAAGGGACGTTGCCAACGGAGATCCTGGTTTACACCATCCCCCCAACCACCCCCCCACCGTGCCCCTCTTTCCTTCCCTTCACACAATCCTTCTCCTCCCCCATCCTATCTGATGTTGCAGCGCCATGCCCTTCTTCACCCACATGTGGTGTCCTTGTTTCGTGATGTATGTCTTGGCACAGGGTTGACCTCCCTACCCTATGAGCATATTAAATTGTCTCTGACTGCAGCCATTCGCTTCATCAGGCCCCCTAGTGAGAGTTAAGCAAGAAGAAAGTAATCTTCAAGACTTTAATGTGTTCTCATTTACTGCGATTAGCAGATCGACGGGCGAAAGTTTGAACTTGTCGTACAATCTTCTTAATTAGTGGGGTTTTTTTTGCGCAATATTGAAAAAAGTCACGTGATTTATTTTGCAAGAAATTGCTTTGTGGGGGGGGGGGGGATTTTGTTTTGACAAATGCAGAAATAATGACCCCTTCCAAGGAATATCAATGCAAAGAGGAGGCCCCTCAAAGCCTTCGCTATGGTGGCCAACCTATGGTTGTTTGTCTGTGCTCCATCATTAAATGCTGCGTATCAAAGCCAGGAAGCAGAACATAGCATTTTAGTCTTTGGTATGACTCAACCGAGGTTTGAACCCACAAACAAGGCAGCAATCTTCGAGCTTGTGATATCGTTTTGCTCGTACATGGATATCGAACATGTCTAGTTTTTGTATCTTCAGTCAAACTGAAATGAATCAAGTGACAAGACAAGTGACAACAAATTAGTCCTAATGGACCACATTAAAAGGCCAAGTCAGGTCTTCTGTTGATGCCTCTTTTGGAAGGAATTGCATATGGCCTGAAGAAGGCAGGAGGTTGTAAACTTTCACATACTTCAACATGTATACACAACATAGCCATTTATTTTAAACAGGTGCCGATGTTTATGGGAAGGCCTAAAGCGCTCTGCCAACAGAGACAAATGAGGTGAACAGACGGAGGGTGGGGGGTGGAAATACATGTTGAGGTTTTTGGCATCTGTCTGCATACCAGATAAAAGAGTGTGACTCAAGGGAGTGATAGAAGTCGTTTTGGGATGAAAAAAGAAACAGGATTTGAGTGAAAACGACGGTAGACCGGGACCATGAAGGCCTGGGAAACGACCGAGGCTGCTGAGCAGGGTGGAGAATTGAAGCGGAGACCACCATCTTCTTTAATGATGAGAAAAGCACCTCTTGCACTTTGACATCCTGTGCAGGAATTCAAATAGTTTTCAAAGGCTTGAGATCTGCTGCATCATGGTGAATCGAGGAAGCCATTGATGCTCGGAGCGTGTAGCAAAGGCATTCGTGTCATCGCACAATGATATCTTATATAGACTAGCAGTCTGTCGAGAATCAAATGACTAAGTGTTCCGAAGTTGCACGTGGTTTTTGTGGTTGGTTGGAAAACCATTTCTGGTCATGAGAAAATTCCTCCTCCATACCCCCTTTCGCTCCCTCCCAGTGGACGGCGCAAGGAAATCCAGACACCGATCTCGTGTCCAATTCCGGTTGCAATTGATGAGTGTCAGATGTACACCAGGTTGTGATTTTTGAGGAAGGAGAGAGCTTGCTGATTTTGACACATTGTAATTCTATGAGTTTAGGTTCGCGTCCCTTCCTCATCAGCAGGCGAGGATATGGTTTGGCGTGAGCTCGTGTTTCAAAGGAGATGTGACGAGTTATTGTCTTCAAAAATGGCATTCGTACTTTCAAGAAAGGATGAAATATTGTCATAGTTTTATGATTCAGGGTTATTAATCATCATCAAAAACTTGTAGTTGTGAAGGAGGATGGAAAATGTACCATCAAACACAAGAAATTGCTTGTGTGTGCAGAAAAATCAAACCCTGGGAACTTCGGAAGCCCCGAATTCCATTTGTATGCAGAAGGTTTAGCGAGCAGGGCCGAGTGTGCCGGATCCTTTTGTGAATACACAGCAACTGCCCCAAAGATACTTTCCTGACCTTTTGTTTGAGAATCAGGATATCCATCTATTCCTGTACACTCATGCATGGATACAATATATAGATGGTGTCTGACACTCTAAGGGGGTGTGGGACTTTCAGGACTGAAAACTTAGATGTTGGCTGTCCAAGAAAAATATTATCACAGGTTTGCTTCAACACGTTTTGAGTGACTGAGACAAAGTTGATACATATATATATATATATATATATATATATATATATATATATATATATATATATATATATATATATATATATATATATATAATTTATATTTCATGAGTTTAACTTTGGTAAACTTCGGCTTGGGCTATTGGGTGTTCCCATCTGAGCACACATCTTATGATGCCAGGATCCCATGATATAATCCCACATCCTTTCTTGGTTTCTTTATTGTCTGCTGTTGCTCTCGTGCTTCATTTTGTAATGTGTGTACAGGCTCCTCTGTTAAACTCAGACATAGCTATTTATTTTTAAAATTGATCTCAGGCTCGCAGAGGAGCGTGGACATAAATGGCATGCAGGACAAAGATATGAGTACTTTTGCGTTTGTCTAGACATCTAGTACAGGACAAAGATATGAGTACAGGACACTAGACATCAAGGTACTTTTACATGAATTTCAAGGACATTCGTGAACAATGAACGAACACACGTGGTAGGCTATATGGGATTTGAGCCAAGGTCACCTGCATCATCAGCCAGTGGTTCCGGTGGGAACACTAATTGGCCAACCCAAGGTATTTTACCTGGTATTGGTCCTGAGGACTGATTCGATGTTGAGATGCAGTGAACGTGGAACTGCTTAGACTACTTCTGCCTTTGGACCTCACAATTGCTGTAATACCTGGTCCTGAATCTTAGCAACAACAGCAACTAACAACTTGCGACATCAGCAAAGCGTTTGAGGCCCTCCCCAAACTCTTACTCACAACCAAAACGACACCAAACGCTGGGTTGCCCACTACGTATCATGCAGCAAGTAACTTTTAACGTCAAGTCATCTTGCACCGGATACTTTCCCCTTTAAAGGTGTGAAAGGTCCTCTCCCCCACATTCTTTAATCTCTTCAGACACGACACTCCACAACCAACCGAGAACAAACAAACAGCCTCATATGCGGATGACATAACTATTACCTCCACTCTTCGCAACATCAACCCTTCCTCAGCACCCTGCAAACCTGGCTCACCATTAACAGACTAAAAGTAGCCATCTCAAAATCAACAGTCACGCTTTTCACAAATTACACCAAGGAACATAGCACTGCACCGCACATCACACTGAACATCCCTATCCCACACACACACCAAACAAAAGTACTAGGCATCATTTTTCACACATCCATGCTGTTCTCAGATAACATTATAAACATTTAAAACATGCACACCCAGGCTGAACACACTTGGGGCACCACAAACAAAGCATCATCACTTATATACAAACGTTACTCTATTAGATCAATCATTGACGACTACTGCTCATCCTGGGCCTCCAGCCTATCAAACACATCTCAACACCCTATGCAGTATAGACCACACAAAACAAAGCCTTTCAGATCATCAAAGGTTGCACACTAGCAATATCCATCGCGCACCTACATACAAAGGCAAAAATGTTGAAAATCAGACCACTTGGACATGAGACGTGTGCAGTTCCTTGCAGATTCACATGCCAACCCTAATCACCTGTACCACTTGTCCAACTATCCACAGATCCCTCAGACACATTAAGACTACACCATAAAGACACTACAACAACATCCTTGAAATCCTTCCCCACCGATCAACAACTACAAAAACCCATACATACCCACATCACCATAAACGCAATCAACAACCTGGGTACTGAATCCCCACCCACTGATGACACAGAGAAATTACTTACAAGGTCTGATCGTGTACACCTTTAACACTTCTGCCATGGACTCAACCTACAGCTTTTATAGTGCAAGCACAGACTCTACGACACCTCTGACGACACCTGCAGCCTCTGCCAGGGCACTCCATACACAGTAAAACACATTATGGAAGACTATGTGGCCCTGGATCCACAAGGGAAAGAGCATGACATCTTAGATTTGAGGGATCTCTGTATCGCTACCGGGAAATTGATCATCGATCTCTGTGTCGTGGGCCTGTTCAAGCAGAACTGACCGGAGCTAATCCAAAACAACAACCACCACCGACAACTTGATGTAATGAAAACGTAAAGAATCAATGCCTCGATCTTTAACTTGCGGATATTCCAACTTTCTGATTACACTTATCCATGACATCAGAAATGAAACTGTGTAAACAACCTTTAAATGCATCAAAGGACTTGTCACTGTGAGCCAAGTTGGTGCAAATGCCAATCTGACTAACAGTGATATGTTCTCCAATGATAATGCTGATATCAAAGACCATTTGGACATTCGAGGTGTGCAGTTCCTTGCAGTTGCAAGTGTCAACCCTAATCAGCCGTACCACTACTTGTCCAACTATCCAAAGACCCGTAGAAGCCCAAGGTCTGTTACTCGTGCATTGCGGGCATGTCAGTTGTCTGTTTTCTTCCATCTATTCTCCAACATTGCTTTCTCAGCCCTTCGACCCTCCCTAGTAACTCGAGGATGTACGTGGTCTTCCAGTAACCCCTTCCTGGTTAAACTTCAAAAATCCAAGCTGACTTCAAACATCCAGTCTTTTAAATTCCTTGCTTCTTCCTTCTATCAAACTACCTTCCAGAGGCTGTTTCATCTCACTCTTCCTTCCAAGGCTTCAAGAAAGCAGTGCACAGCCATGTTGTCGTCCCCCTTTATTACCTTGCCACCCCACCCCCCTTTACATGGTCTTTATTACCCCCATTAACCCTTCCGAACCAAACTCTCTTACTTGCTGATTTTGGTGTTTTTCTCTATATGTCTGTCTGTTGGGATTCGCGAGATATCCGTTATTGTCAGGTTTTCAGTGTGTGTGTGTGTGTGTGTGTGTGTGTGTGTGTGTGTGTGTGTGTGTGTGTGTGTGTGTGTGTGTGTGTGTGTGTGTGTGTGTGTGTGTGTGTGTGTGTGTGTGTGTGTGTGTGTGTGTGTGTGTGTGTGTGTGTGTGTGTGTGTGTCTGCAACGCGACGCTCCACAGCACAAACCAGCGAACCAATTTCAATGAAACTTGGTGAACAGGTGCCATATGGGCTGGGAGTGTGCGCGTTTGAGTTTCGTTACTAAGCAACCACCTGTTGCTATGCAGCGGCCAAAAAACCGCGTTTTAAGAACCCAAACGGTAACTGACGTAGCGCGGCTTCTACGATAGGTAAAGCGACCGGACCAACTCCTGCCTATTCCTTGCATCCCCATGTAGTTATCGCGACGGCATAATGTTCCTCTATCTCTCATAGTTTCCGAATGGCAGCCCTCCGATTGTGGAAAGGTGGTGAACCAGGGAATATGTTAAGTGACCTTGACCTTGGAAACCGTCAACGGCGGAACGTTCAAATTCGGTGTATGGATAGAGTTTAATAACTACTACAAAACTGAACCGCAGCATTTTTCCAGATTCCATCACCAAGGGTGTCGGGGCTGAAATACGCAAAATTCGAAAAAAATACTTTTTCTCGACCTATGTTCACTATTTTCAATACTTGTTGACATTTGACACCGCGCGGATATGGACTTCTTCGAACAATAACTGCAGTTTATGCTCATATTAATAATAATACTTTGATGTCATTATATTTCAGTTTATACATTGTAATTTCATTATATTTTAGTTTGATGATTCAATGAATTTTGATAACTTGTGATCTGAACATCAACTGCATCTCCAATTAAACTCCTCTTGAGGCAATACTGGGATTCGCTAGATATCCCTAATAAATTAATATCATCAAGGCGAAACGGTTAGACGTAAACTAAAGCGTCTTGGCATGGTAATAGAACATGGTTGGTAGAACATTTTTTGTCATTTACACTTTCCTCCATCTCCACTCTGAGGAGTGCCAGTTGGCAAAATACGCAATAGGAAAAATCTTGCCAGGCAGAGGAACAATTGTATGTGAACCAATACGTCTTGGCAATGAATCTTCGTCGGTGGATCGGTCAGAATGAAAAGCATCGTATCCAGCACTTCGATCCTAGCGAATCCCTCGTCGCCTACCGGCTTGTCTGTCTCTCTCTCTCCATCATCTCGTCAGTTGTGCTCCTTTATCGACTCACTACTCCCACTGGCAAGTTAACCTTATTCTTCCATGAGCCTCCCTCTTGTATCGCATTCCCCCCCCCCCAGTTTCATCCATGTTGTCCTCCCACTGTGTCCTCTCCTACCCCTCATTTTTACCTCCATCCCTTGTTTGTCTGCCTCCGTCTGTCTTGTCTCTCAGCCCTGCTGTTGGTTCCCACGTCTCTTTCTGTTGTTCCTTTTGTACTGTTGCATCCTGATTCATTCTGTTTTCCAGCTCTTCCACGAGCCTTAACTTTGTGTACAAAATAAAATTATCAGTCTCTCTTCCTATCAAGTTCACACCAGACCGGTTTGAATGGACGTGACGTGGTTCTACATTTTGTCGTGAGTAGGGAATAAAGATGCCTGTGGTAGTATGACAGAAGTGTTTTATTAAAGGAGAGTGAAGGATGCGACAGGGAGGCCGCACTGTTGTCCCTAATTTTTATGCCTTTTATACATATTTCCCTTTCCCTTCACTCTTCGAGCGTTCTCTCTTTAACACACAAGCAAGTCCGTATTTTGTTCTTGCATCACGTAATTATGTCTATTTATTTGAGCAGCTCTGTTTTTATTTCCGACACTAAACTGACAATATGCAGACTATCACATCATGTAATTGCTGAAGCATTGTAAAATTATGCCGAGTCAGAGTTCTTTTAAATTGTTCTCGGCAAACACCTCATTCGTCGAGCGGTTGAAAAGCATGCGTTCACTTTAAAACTGATACCCCATACTGCCCTAATTGCAATCACGTTTATTCACTTCCAAATTGCCCTCAGATATGTTCGTCGAAGTTGGCCTTTTGTAGTTAGCACGTATTGTATTCGTTTTTTCAGGAGTAGGTTGTGGGTAAACCTTGATTATCAGTGTATGCGAGTGAAGCAATGGGTAAAGGTGAGGGATGGAAGTGGGTTGTGGAGAGGGTGGGAAATGTGTTAATTATTTGAAATATTTTATATCCAATATTTTATCATATTTGTCAAATAGTTGCCATTGCTTTTTTTTTTGTCATTGTCTGTATCTGTCTACACTAGATATAAATAAACGGGCAGTGCCTGGCTTTCTTTCTGCCTGTTTCCTATCTCCTCTGTCATTGCTTCGTGCATCATCACAAGTTTTGTCGACATAATTTACTCCGCGCACACGAAGCGAAAAGCGGGGTTAAGCATTTGGTTCATGTCGGTCCGAGCTGTCCATCCATCTGCCCATCTTATCAGTTTGCGATCGAGGAACAACTTATTCAAAATTGAATGCTCTAATTTGATCACAAATCAATACATGAGTAAGAAGACAATGAGTCTGTCGTTTTAACGTACCTTGGCTAATAATTATTATGTGTGGTCGGGACAATTATAATTGGTCCCGACCACACATTGGCAGATTGGAGTGATAGGAGTGATAGGAGTGATAGGAGTGATTGGAGTTAGAAAAGACATAAATAACAGGCACGAATAAATAATGTAACATGTTAGGGTGGTGTACGAGACGTTGGAACGGTAAAACCCATAATGTTATGTTAAAAAAAAATTATACGCCTTTAAACTTCTTTAAACCTTTATTTAAATTGAATTATATACTTGAACAATGAAACACAAATGGCCTTCTAGATACTTCCAAAAACTTTTGGTATTGCAGAGGTGTGTTCAGTTACCAAGTTTCTTGTGGAGTTCTCGCAAAGTGGCTTTTAAGCACTCAAGCAAGCACTTCATTCAAAATTGTTGGTAAGGAACGGCTGGCTTGGCAAGCGCTAGGATGCTGCTTGGTAACTGAACACACCTCAGTACTTGGACAGAATTACTTAATTCATCTGACTTTTTACAATCTTTCTTTTATTTAAATTTAACTATACATTCGAAGACTGGAGGACACAAGTCACCCGTCATCCTTCCAAGAACCTCCAGTTTTGCATACTTCAATTTAAATAAAGGTTCATTGGGGGTGGTGTATAAGGGTGCCTTTCACGACCACTTCTAGACTACTTTCAATGGCACTAAACTTTCGGATTTCTTCTTGTTTTTAACGGTCGTTAAAATCATTATTTTTTTAATATTTAAGTAACTGCGCGGGGTATCGTGCTCAGTGAGCTCTCCAATTAAGTTAACAATGTCTTACCATTCGGCTTACATCATCTAAAATTTCCTGACAACTTTTATTCCGTTCAACCAAGTTGAAAGTAGACTTTGAGAGAAGTCGAATTTTCTCAAGGTGTCCGTCATGCTAGATAATGTGACGGAACTCCAGTAGGTGGTGCTTCCGGTGCCATTCCATTGCGGGATTGTTGTTTTTCTATGGCCCTCCCATTCTATGAAATCCTATACCATCCCCATGACCCGTCTGTGATTGGCAAGGCGGGCGGCCTTTGGCTGGCAACATTCGATCACTGGATTGTTGTTCTTTGGCCCTCCCATTCTATCATTTGCCATACCATCCTGTTGCCCATCCATGATGGTTCTATCAGCTAGTTATTATGAATTTCATTTTGGGGGTATTCATGATAATAGAGATGATTACACTTTGATTAAAAAACAAAAAAATCTCTTTAATTTCTGCACATGGTTGGATTTATTTTACTCATGCCATATCTGGTGTATTATCGGCATCACAGAGCATGCCATCTTTTGAAGAGTTGAAATAGTTGTCACTCGTCTGGAATGAGGAAATGAAATGCTCTCGATATTGCACTTTTAAAATCCATCCTGATGCTGTCGTATATGCCTTGCCATTTCACTGCGTTGGCCTCAAGCCAAACTGGTGCGCACAGAGCAGGTAGTTGCAGAGGTGTTGAGAGCTTTTGGAGCATCTCCAAATTAGAACGGCACTTGGTGGGAGCGCATATCCTCCCGCCAGGCAGAATCGTTTACGTTTTTATCCCACCGATGGGCCCGATCTGCATCCAGACCTGAACCAAAATCGAATCGGCTTATTCTTGTCCAACAAAATCCAGATTCACCAAGTTTCGTCTGAATCCGGCCATAACTCTTTGAGATGTCCTGCTAACAGACACACAGACAGACAGACAGGGCTGACAATATCACCTCTGTCCATCCACCATAGATGATGGAGGTAAAAAGTCAGTATGTTGGGCAGCTTTGCAGCTGAATATGTCTCAGACGGTTCACAGGATTCTGAAAGAAGCAAAGCTACATCCTCGCGAGCTTTGCATTCTTCCCAAGATTATTGAGGAGGATCACGCTGCTCACGTGTGCTACATTGGGGATTATTGAAGGTCGGGATTTGCATCAAAAAGTGTGCCGTCCCTCATATGGATTTTAACCTCGAGGTCCTTCTCCCAAAAATGATTGCTGGTGAACGTTAAAGACATCACGTTGTCTTTTGCAAAGGGTAGACCGTGATTGTTGCCGGCAGCTTGGCCTAATTCCATATTCCTGTCCTAACTTGCTGTACAAAGTCCAACCCCAGAGTTGAGGTTTTGGCACGTTGTCTATGTGACGTTACCAATGGTAATGGCCCGCTCTTGACAAATGGTCAATGGCAGGGTCTGAAACATTGACTTGATCGTCTGGCATGTGGTGAAGGTTTGTTTAAAAAAATCAACATTTGCAGTTTACATGGGAAGTTTTATTTATTTATTTATTTAAGTATGGATGTACGTGATGATAAAATCTTTCTTGCAGCATTTTAATGAGCAAAATCTTGTTCAAAAATATGGAATCTTTCATCAAATGAAAGATTATTATACATAATATGTAGACCTGTATGTATGTATGTATGTATGTCCGTACTCCTCCGAGAGGATTTGACCGAGGAAGCTGAAACTTTCAGGGATTCATGAGGGCACCCTGAAATTGTGCGTGTGCAAGCAAGTTTCATTTGATTCCATCAAGTTGTTATTTTTTTCAAGTTGCAGCATTTTTTTTTTCCACCCATCTTGTCATTTTCTTCTTTGGAGGGAGGGAGGGTGCAATTGGAATTCTCTGAGCTGTATAACCGCAATGTATTGTGTATGTACAGAAGAAATACACGTTTTTGCTTCATATACGTAAACCGAATTGATTTTACTTTCGGGAGCGATTGAGGCAGCGTTCTTTTGCCTATACATCACCCAAATATAGTGACACGTCAGAAGAACGCGTTGCACACTTGGAACAAGATTAGATCGCCGTGGGCAGCAACTCCGCTATGGTATTAATAATGATAAAGATAATAACATGACGCCGCTGGCCGCTCCCTTTGGGGATTTGGTGCTTCTCCTAACTTGTAATGGTGGTGGTCAGATCTGCAGATGTTCAGCTGTTTTCGTTGCTGTGAGATTGTCCCAGAGGTTAAAAGGAAAAATCCACATCTCCAGAACTCCATGCTCAAACATTTATTCATCCTAGTAAAAGTAAATACCACGTTTAGTTGGAGGAATAGCAGGAAAACTTTCTGTCCAGATTAATGTCGTTAGCGGTTCTGTCTGGTCGTCGTTTGTTTCCAGGAAGTGACTGTCTGCTCAGCAAATGCTTTTGGCTTTCGTCAGACATTTTGTGTGAGAGAGAGAGAGAGAGAGAGAGAGAGAGAGAGAGAGAGAGAGAGAGAGAGAGAGAGAGAGAGAGAGAGAGAGAGAGAGAGAGAGAGAGAGAGAGAGAGAGAGAGAGAGAGAGAGAGAGAGAGAGAGAGAGAGAGAGAGAGAGAGAGAGAGAGAGAGAGAGAGAGAGAGGACCGAGAGAGAGAGGACCGAGAGAGAGAGGACCGAGAGAGAGAGGACCGAGAGAGAGAGGACCGAGAGAGAGAGAACCGAGAGAGAGAGGACCGAGAGAGAGAGGACCGAGAGAGAGATAGATAGATAGATATATACATACCAATGAGCTCTGTAGGCATCATGCCATCCACCTGGTAACTTTTATCCATTGCACACTCTTCGTCCTGTTCATAAACCATGATTTTTTACCATCGTCTGTTGCTCTTTTACTTTCATGCTGCTTTGCATTGCTATACCAACCCAGTGATGGAGTCTCTCTCCTCCCACTGATTGAATGGACAAATGTGGATTTTGCGATGGATTGGCGGTTATAAAGAGAGGGCTAGAGGTGGTCTGCATCACTGATCTAATCTGAACCGTGAGTGAAATGGTACGGAGACCTATTGCAAAGACGGGGAAAATCATCCAAGAAGAAAAGCACGAGAAGAACCAATAACAGGAGAGTGAAACAGAGGGACAGAAGCTGAGATGAATTAACGATATGGTGCAGAAGGATATAATGGCAACGCGGAGAGTAAATGATACCGACGCGGTGGGGAGACAACTGCGGAGGACGAGGATCCGAGGCTGCCGGCCCCAGCTTGAGATGAGGCCGATGGAGGGAGAAGTTCAAGATGAATAAGATATGCTAAAAAACACAAGAGCGTTGCACTTTGTTTTCATCCCGCCTTACAGCGACACTTGTCGGGTATTCTTGCAATTTGGCCAAATTCTCACCATCTGACCTTCTCGTTTTATAAATAGGGCCCGTGCCTCCTAATTCTTGTTCATGTCTAGACTTTTGAGCATGCTAAGCCACGGGCCTAAGCATTGCCTTGGCCTCTTTACTGTCAATATATTGTTTCAACACATCTGCGTTATGTTTAGCCTGTGCGGTAAGGTGGGCGTGAGCTCCTTGGTGTTCGTACTAGAAATCTCAATATTCCACTCCACCATTGCTAATGCAAAGTTCGTATGACAGTTTTTAACCTGTTTTCTTTACCTGATGAATTGTTACGTTGTTATTAATTCCTGTATTTAGTTCAGTTGTTTTTCAAGGAAACGTGTTGCTTAAAAAGTTATGCTTTTTATGGGGAGCCACTTAGCTAGCAATTCAATGAGCATACACTACAGTATTTGGTCATCACCATTTTCGTCGTCATCAGTGTGCCATACTCTTCACAGAGCATCGGTTCTGCCGAAACAGTCTCTTAGCGAGGGTTGCAATCTGGGATGGGTCGCCACTCCGACGTAGGATACTTAGCGACTATGTAATTAGGCTCGGGTGCCTACTCTTTGCCAAAGACACTGCAAGGTCTTTAACGTCCATCAACTAATGTCGGCAGATAAAATATCCATATTAACATCCATCTGAGGGACGGCACACGCATTGATGAATCATCCGACTGTGAAACACTAGGATGACAGGTTATAGCTGGGTCGGGATTCAAACCCAGGCGAGACAGCTCAGCCGTGAGTGTACATACTTCGAGGCCATCTTGTTAGCAAAGTTGTGAACAAATCAGGAGCAGTTATTGTTATTTATTTATTTATTTATTTATTTTAAAGACTGTATCCTTCCCCATTTAGCAAATATTGCATCTTTTTCTTCTTTCATGACTTCCGTCGTTCAGTTAAAGTGGAAACCGTGACTTTACAGGAAACCATCACTTTACAGTGAGTGTGATGAGATCTGAACATTTGGAGTTGTGCTTCATTCTTTCACCCTTAAAATGCGGAACAATCCTTTCCAGGAATAACAATAAATAAATAAAAAAACAGTTGAAAAACTTTCGTTAAAACGCCGTCGAAGATCATTTTAAAGATCGAAATTCCTATTGGCATCTGTTTTGATTTTCGGTGGCTAATGTCCCGGTGAACCGCAGTTCATTTGCTCTTTCTCTCTGTTTGGTTCACGCTGGAGAATATGCGTCATCCGTACGAGCCACGTTTGCTTTCTTTCAAGCTCCACGTGGTGCCTTTATTTTCTTCCCAAGCCTTTTTGTGAGTTTTGAGACACGTGGTGACAATAGCCTTTATCCAAAATAGCCCTTCATCCTGGGAGTGCATTTTCTCGATGAGACCTTGGCTTGGGTTATTGCTAACTAGTTAGTACATGTTGTGTTAACATCGAGACGGCGTAAATGTTGCGTACGAGTTGACACATGGTTTCCACACCGGTTGTCTCACCCAACAAAACACAAGTTGTCATCATTTGTGGCTGGAGGGTGTTAAACCTGAATTTTTCAAACCTTCCGAAATCCTTCAAACCGAGGTTTGAACTAATTGTCCCAGCTCAGTTCCGTATCACTAGGCGACCAGAGGTTTGTGCTAATAATACCGTGGGAAGTAATCACTGCGATAGAGTCAATAGCAGACGCGTCCCGGAGCTGCAAGCAGCACCGGCCCTTTTGGAAGTAAAATGCAAATCTGGCCAAGAGACTGTGCTTGCGTCAGAGATTTTGTGACTTGTCGGCCGTGGACAAGGCAAGTAAAGCTTGTTTGGTTTCATCAAGCTAGATGTGACTTTCGAGGTACACGCGGGTAATTCAACGGCTGTTGAGCACTGCCACGTTGAGCTGGAATCTTGATCCGTTGCAGTAGTAAATTTTACATGTCATTTGGTAGAGGTTTTTTTTAATTTTTTTTTTAAACAATCATCTGCCTTGTGTTCTACAGACACTGTTAAAGACCAAACCACAAGTTGGATAACATGTTAATCTTTTACAGATTTTTTTTGTTTTTAATTTTGATCATCCATTAGAGGTAGATTGACTTTCACCCACTCCAGCTCGATTGCCATCGATGCAATCGGTCTCCAGGGAAATGAACTTTAAGGCGCACAAGTAAGACGCGAAAGGGTTATCAAGACTTACTTTTGTGATACCTTCACTCTCCAGACTCCAAATCGCCACCATATGGTTAACTGGACTTGAAGATGTACAGTTGAAAGTGCGGCGTTTGAATGTATCTTGTACACCGTGTCGCACATAAGCATGACTGCTTTAAAATGGCTTTTTGTCCCCCACCCCTCCAACAAGGTCGGAGATTGGGGACATGAACATGAGCTACTTCCGACCGACCGATATGATCATCTGTCCATGTACATCTGTGTGCGTGATATTTCAAAAACCGTTGGACATTTAGCTTTCATATTGCAGGTGTCTATTCCTCATGATATTATCTCAACCTGATTAGATCACGGCAATGAATTGGCTGAATTTTGTTGCCACAACAACCATCTCAGTAACTTGGCTTGTGCAGGTGATATTTCAAAAACCGTTCAAGATTTATCTTTCACATTACACAGGTCTATTCCTCATATCACCCAAAAGGTGGGGGACCGAGAGTATCAGCTTCCTGTTAAAATTCCTTCAAGGCCATTAAACTTCACCTGTTGTTTAACATATGCTAATTTATTATAGATCAAAAGGAATTGATCAGACTCGGTGACATAATGGTTAGAGCATCCGCTCTGAGCCTGGGAGGTCGGCGGTTCGAATCCCGGCCAAATTGTGCAATTAAAAATGGTGCCTACTGGTTCCTTCCTTTGATGCTCAGCATTTAAAAAGGATAGAGCATGAGCAACCTGCCATTGGTTGACACCCATTGCACAGGGCCTAATGGCTTCCTCTTGTGTTTAGGTTCCTTGTAAGGGAACCCGTATTATATTGATCAAAGCTGACTCCATTACATCATTGGAGTTGAAATTTAATAAAAGAGCAGACTTGAACAAACGTCAATTTAAAGACAACCTGATCAGTAAATTAGAACTTATCTAATTGAATGCATTGAGGGAATGGTTGAAGTGTGCCGTGCTGCGTGACAAACGAGCGATTTGTAACCGTTTGCTAGAAATGGAAGGCCTCGGTCCGAAATGCTCCCAGTTTCGATTATCCTATTGGTTAACGTTATTGATTTTAGTGTCCATACACAGACAGTAACTTGCATAATTTTTCTTTTCAAAATAGATTGCTGAAGTGTGGATTATAAATAGATAAATGGAATGCTAATACCATACCTGCAAACAGAATGTCATATCACAACATCAGATGTGCTGCCTCTGATAACGGGAACGATGAGGGGAAAATTGCTTTCCATTAATAACGCAACCACCATCACAAACGGGTCCTCTTTCAGGGCCTGATCTCAGTCACACGTCCAATAAGCTTTTCTGCGTGTTTAATTGTCAAATGCTGAAATTGAATTAATCGCTCTTTGTATGACCGCTTGTGATCTGGCATGCGCCTTTCCCATCTTTGTACGAGAAATTGTTCATGTGATGTACATGTAAATTGTTCATGTGATCTTTGTACGAGACAATCATGTGATGTGTTGGTGTTTCTCTAATGGGTAGAAATCCAGGCGATAGGTTTGTAATCCACCACTCAGCCCTGATGCGAAATGAAAGGACATATCAATCAACAACAATAGTAGGAAGAGCTCGTCTTTCTCATGAAGGCAGGCTTCTATCTGTGGTGGTGGACAGGTAGAACAATAGATGGAATCTACAAAACATTGATCGATGGATGCAAACCGCCAGGGGAAGCAAGAGGAAGCTGACGTTTTGGGCGTTAACCCATCGTTGGAGCCAAAATAAGAGAAGGGGATAATGGTGAGGATTTGATATAGGATGGGAGTGGGTCATTTGTCTTAGTGGGGTTGGGGATCAGGGTTCAGGGAGCTTGAGTAGTTTTGACAGGGAGAGTCGGTTAATAGTTTAAACGTAGTGGGGACTGAGACTGGGAGAAAAGTGAAAATGATCAGAAAAATAAAATGACAGGACATTACATATAGTTGACAAAAGCAACCAGCAAGAGTGGAGCAAATAATAATAATGAAAGAAAATAGTATGTCACTTGTCAGTGCAAAATGTAGACATGATCCAAATTAAGGGAGTGCAGCGGAGTGGAGTTTCCTCTCCAATGAGTAAATGCTGACTATATATATATATATACTTTTTGAACACACCTCGTGTATATGTGTATATGTGTGTATATATATATATATATATATATATATATATATATATATATATATATATATATATATATATATATATATATATATGTATGTATGTGTATGTATATATATATATATATATATATATATATATATATATATATATATATATATATATATATATAATGTGTATATATATATATATATATATATATATATATATATATATATATATATATATATATATATATATATATATATATATATATATATATATATATATATATATATATATATATATATATATATATATATATATATATATATATATATATATATGTATATATATATATATATATATATATATATATATATATATATATATATATGTATATATATATATATATATATATATATATATATATATGTATGTATGTATATATATATGTATGTGTATGTATATATATATGTATATATATATATATATATGTATATATATATATATATATATGTATATGTATATATATATATATATATGTATATATATATATATATATATATATGTATATATATATATATATGTATGTATATATATATATATGTATGTATATGTATATGTATGTATATGTATATGTATATATATATATATATGTATATGTATATATATATATATATGTATATGTATATATATATATATATATATATATATATATATATATATATATTTATATATATATATATATATATATATATATATATATATATTGTTACGGATTCGCGCCCGCCGGCGTGCTGACGGCCACGTAACTCGAATCGCGGCACGTCGCCCACCGGACGGACAATCCAGTCGTGACCCTCTCGGACTAACGCCGGGAACCAGTCACGGGTGGACCTTTCGGTCTCACCGCGATCGAGCCAATCGGCCCCCGCATGGGATAGGGTTGCTCGCCAAATTCGACCTACCTAAGTACCCACACGGAGGATAGACCGGGCTATCGCACCTCGCCGCAGGTCGACTTCGGACACGGGCCACTTAAGCGACCCGTTCCGTACTATCGGGATAACCGAGCGGTGTTATCGTCGGCCTCGACGGTTCGATTAATTATCGGGCGTATTCAGCCCAATACCAACCCTTTACGTGAAGCAAGATGAGGATTCAATGAAGGAAATGACGAAGCGAAGCGGGAAACAGTTCAACACAAAGCACATTTATTCGTGATGAACGGAAAGCACACATATTCAATTCCACCAAAAGCACATAGAAAAGGAAAAGAAACACAATGCAATTTTACACAAAAAGCAAATGCGACAATGCAGATCTAATACCGATTACGCGAGCACACGGCAACACTTATACAATTTTACTTCACAGACGGCGCCGACAACACATATCCAAAACCAAGAAAAAGAACACCCTCAAGGATGAGGCGGGCCTGAGGCCGAGACCGGGTGGGGCCTACCCGTCTGGTGATGAGACGCGGAGCGGTGGTGGTGCCTCAACTCCGCGGGCCTCGCGGACAGTGTCTGGTAGGGGGTGGGAAAGGGGCCCCCTTGGTCGCACTATCTCAGCGCGGGGGGAAACAGGAGGGGGTTGCTGATGCTCGGGGTAAGGAGGATTTTTACTCTGCCTCGAGTCCCGCGACGAGCGTCTCCACCTCGGCCAGGTCGCGCCGTCGGCCTCCCTGGTGTGCAGCTCCCGACACGACGCGAGCACCCCCTCGTCTGCCCTCGCCGCCTCTCCACAGCTCCGTCCTCTTCGCTCCGACTCCAACGCACACGACGACTACGACGACGACCAACTCCTTCTTGCTTCTTCTTCCCAACTCCACCGACTGCGAAGTCTTAACTAACTCGACTTGACGAACGCGGTCGCTTATATAAGCCCCGTGGCTTCGCTTTTGACCCCCTGCCTTCGACCTTTCACCTCGCTCCCCATTGGCCCGAGAAAAAGTGGGCGTGAATGCATTTTGATCCATAAATTTGCATATAGCGACCGCCCTCCAACGCCCTGGAGGCGGGGCCAAATCGCCCCTCGCTCACCGATTGGACGGCACAAAAGTGGGCGTGTGTCGTTTTTGATCCGTTTTTGGAGCGGAAAATCCGTGATTTTGTACACGCTGTTCGGCGCGCGCCCTGCACGAGTCCAACACCGGTACCCACAAGCGGCGCAAGAACGGTGGCGATGCGACGGTTGCGAGGTGTGACGTGAAGCGGCGCCGCGGTGGGTGGTTGATGTTGTGGTTGGTGGTGGTAATCATGGCGGTTGGTCCAAAATAAAGATAGTAAAAGAAAAACGGCTATCCTGAAGAGTCGCAGCACGCATGAATGACATTTATTCCCTCTAGACAACGGGTTTGGGCCTAACTACACATATACTTACGGAGATATCTCACCTAAGGGACCTGAATGGTGGTTTGCGAATTTGGTAACCACAACACTACCCCCTCCCCTTTTTACAGACTCGTCCCGAGTCGTCAAATTTTCGTGTGCCATCATGTGTAGTTTTCCCCTGGTACATTTTACCTACGGATCCCTGAGTGCGACATTCATGGTATTCATGTCCCCAAAATAAATAACCTGAGGGCTGCGTAACTACCTAAACAAACTCACTCACACGGACGACTTAAATAAAATTGCCGGCGCTAAGACAGACATGCCGGGGGCGCACTCATATTTACAGTACATCTTAACCTTAACTTACAAATTTTACACTAAACCATGGCCCAGGATCAATGAACTCTGCAAAAGAAAAGCAGTTAGCAGGGAGCCAGGCTGCTCGCATGCAGTCTCTGGCTCAAACAATGCAGGTGACGGGGAACGTGGCTGGCTGCTCACACGCAGTCCACGGCCTTCCCTTTTGAACTGAACGCAGTGAACCACAACGGTGCTTGGGCTGCACAAACGCAGTCTCCGTGCCAGCTCAAGTGGCACACGCAATGAACACAACGAATGGATGGATGAATGGTTTGAACTGAACGCAGTGAACCACAACGGTGCATGGGCTGCACAAACGTAGTCTCCGTGCCAGCTCAAGTGGCACACGCAATGAACACAACGAATGGATGGATGGATGGTTTGAATTGAACTCAGTGAACCACAACGGTGCATGGGCTGCACAAATGCAGTCTCCGTGCCAGCTCAAGTGGCACACGCAATGAACACAACGGATAGATGGATGGACACAAACACGGTGCACGGGCCGCCACTGCAGGCCCGTGTTGTAGCTGCCAACAGGGCAGTTCTCGCAGCTTGCAAACTGTTGCTTTCACGATCCTGGCGCACATGGCAATGAACAGGGGGGGGGGGGCAAAGCAAAAATTGAACGGGGCTGGTGAACATGGGCAGTGGGCATGGCATGGCAAAGGCAGCAGGCAAACACAGCCTGCAGAATAAGGCCGCTGCAGGCAAACACAGCCGGCAGATGAACTGGCCGGCACAGGCCTTGAAGAAAAACAGCCAGCCGGCAGATGAAGTGGGCCGGCACAGGCCTTGCACCACAGCAGCTGTAGACGATCCAGCCGGCACAGGCCTCGCAGCAAAACAACAGCTGCCGATGAAGTTGGCCGGCCTCTGCCTTGAAGAAAAACAGCCAGCCGGCTGAAGTGGCCGGCACAGGCCTTGAAGCAAAACACGGCCAGCCGATGAAGTGGCCAGCCTTTGCCGTTCCGTGGAGGTTGGTGGAGGGAGCGCGGTGGTGCTGGCCACTTGGAAGGCGGGCTTGGACCTACCTACCTGTCTCCCTCCCAACCTATCGCCTTTGCCTGTCACTGTACATACCCACTCCCTTAATTTGTCAAACCCCAATTTTGCCCCAACTTATTTTTTTGTTGTTTTTATTTTTACTCCCCCACTATAAATCGTCCCCTAACCCCCTTTATCGTCTTTGTTCGGCTAACCTATCCTGTCACCTAGCCTACTCCCAACCCCTACGTTCCCTTCCCGGAGGGGAATAAGGGAGAGCTAACGTCCTGTGTCGAGGCCCAACGAAGCCTCAGAATGGCCTCCCCAGAGTTCAGCGATCTATAACACAAAGTGGGTCTAGCGGCCCACAACGAGAGCAAGAGGATGGATGGTGCGGAGGGGTACACTTCCTTATCTACCCTAAGCATTTAACTGTTAAACTACCCCGGGGCTTTCAACAAGCGCCTCTCGCTTAAACTATTGGTTCTAACAACCCAGATTCCCGTCGCCTGTGTTGGTGTCCTTACAATTTCGGGCCTCGCCCCCCAATTTTCTCTCCGTGCCCTCACACGGTCTCATGGCTGGGACACGCGGCTCCTTTTGGCAGGCATGACCCTCTGCCAAATCTCCCGCTATGGCACCCCCGGGCACTACACTGCCTCCGAGCCTACCAGCTCCCTAAACACCGGGGAGTGCCCCCCATGGCACCTCCCCTGAAACGCACACGTGGCAGGCTGGCTTCCCGGGCCCCTTTCCGAGGGTCACCCTTGCCCACAACACTGCCCACGCGGTCAATGGCGCTCCGGGCCCCCGCACCAAGCAGGCGCACCCGTGCCCACTACGCTATCCCGGCCCCCCATGGGCCCTTGGCCTACCACGGCCGACTAGCCTGGTGCCCGGGGTACCCACTCAGCGATACTCACCTTTCGCAGCCACGCTCCCAAGCCCGTCAACAGGGCTCCTGCACCCCTCCAAATGGGTTTCGAGCCTACATTCCCACCAACAGCAAAACGACCTCCATTTTTCAATTTGACTAACCCAGCTAACTCACTTTACTCTGACCCCGGGGTCCCTTGGGCGGGAGTCACTCCTCCCCCCAATCACTCATCGCACCATGCATTCCCCATTCACTCCATACACACAGACCCGCTGGCCTCACTCACTCACCAAGCACATGCCTCACAACTCACCAACTCTTCAACACACTCACCGCTGAACTCTGCCATCCTTCTATCTGCATCCCCTAACTAACTCGTGCTCCCACGTCGTCCCTTAAACTACAGCACGTTCCATTTAACACTACGTAGCTAAACTACGTCCCCGCTACACATTCACTGTCTGTCACTGTCTCCAAATCTCTTTAATCAATTTCCCCACCTAAATCTGGCTACAATCCCTCTAACTAATCCATTCCACGGACTCCATGAGGACTTACCCCTGCCCCATGAAGTCGGTCTAACTAAGCTAACCCTTCCCCCAAACTAGTTTCCATCCTGTGCCCCGGTAAGGGGGTCTTCCACCCCTTGCCCAGGAATCCTGTGCAGCCGAAAGTGAGGCTTGTTTTTTTTTTTTTTTCTTTTCATGCGCATCACCAGTGCGGCAACTCGCGCACTTTGCACCTGCCCGTGACGTCATGCGGCTGCACGTGTTCCTCGTCCCTCCTTGGACGGTACCATCCGGCAGAGATACCCCTCCTGCCGGATTCCAACCCCACGTGCAGCCATGGTGTCACCGTGCGCATAAAAAAAAAAAAAACACAAGCCCCACGTCTCGAGGGGTTCCCCACGCGAACACATGTGCTTTGCCCGTTGGAGCTTAACACACACGATCGCGTGGAGAACCCGTCCGGTCCAAATCCGAAATCCTGCCTAAACTTTGTCCGTCCGCGGGATCGGCAAATCCACCGCGTGCGTTTCCGGACCGGGACTTCACTCTCGCAAGCGAGCACGTGGCGGTCTCGTGCGTTGCACAGCACGGACCTCGTGCTCACTGCTGGGTGAACCCGGCACGGTCCCCGAAACAACTACAGCCGCTACTCGGCTTCCTTTCCTTACATGTCGCCGTCGTCGCCTCCATTCAACCCACGCACACCTGCGTGTTACGACGCTCACACTCCATTCCATCACATTCACACTGGGAGACGCGGCTGCATGCTCCCGCATGCCCACCGACATCTCCCTCACATACCGCTCTCTCAGACACACGGTCTCCCTTGCATACGGCCGTTCACTCACGCGTGCCTCACTACTCACACAAACCATACTACTTACACACGCGGGGGCACTCACCCGCGGTGCCTCATCCACACTCCGTTCCTCACTCACACACGCGGGGGCACTCACCCGCGGTGCCTCATCCACACACCGTCCCTCACTCACACACGCGAGGGCACTCACCCGCGGTACCTCATCCACACTCAGCGTGCTGGGAAGCACGTACTCCGGCACCATCGCCACCACACCACTCACACACGGGGTCGCTTCCCGACACGGGGCCGCACTCACACCTTGCACCACACGCACAGGGACAAACACACTGGGGATTCGTGTCCCCACAAGGGTCTCCGGGGCCTCTATACCCCCCAAGCTCTCCGTGCACCTGTCCACAGCACTCCTCCCCTCGACCTCGCAAAGCACGACCGAACTCACCTGGTCGTGACTCGCCTCAAGGGGGCATACTCCCTCCCCTCGTTCCTGGAGGAGGCCATCCAGGTGCTCGCACTGGGTCTCCACCCAGTCCACCAGCTCACCCCCATTGTCCTCCACTACCTCCATGTGTGTGTGTGTGCGTCACTTACCCCGTCTTCATCGTGCAGTCTCTCCTCTATTTTTTCTGTCTCCCGTGTCTCTATACATTTATAAGTTTCTGTTGTCGTCACCTCGTGTCTCGTCTCACACGTTTTGGTCTCCCCATTTAATTTTTCCCTTTTGGTCACCGTCGATTCTTCTGTCACGACCCTCGCCCAACACGCCCCCCCCGAATTATTTTTTCACCCGCCTCCACCGCGGGCCTGTCAGCCGTTGCACCCCCTTCCAGCTCGTTCGCTCCCACATGTGGAGTCGCCATTCCTAGCTCCCTGGTCACGGCCTTCATGCCCGCCTGCAGGCTTCGGCCCATGTTCTGCGTCTCACCCCGCAGCTCTTTCATTTCTTCCTTCATGTTTGTTTCCATTCCGTTCATTTGTTGTGTATTCGCATCCAACTTTTCGTTCATGCCTTTCATTTCGTCTTTCATATCCGCATTTATTTGTTGTGTATTCGCATCCATCCTCGTTTTTACTTCGTCCATTTGCTTGTTCATGTTCGCATTCATCTTCGCTGTCATTGCCGCCAGCATGGCGCATAGCTGGGCCATGTCGGGTGCGCTTGGGTGAGCCGTTTCGGCAAGGGTCGGGGGGTTTTGGTGGAGAGGGGGAGGGGAGGTGTCATACACCGCGGCCGCTGCCGCACCCATTTCGGGCTCTGGGTTCAGTTGGGCGAGTCCGTGTTCCTGCACAATCAACATTTCCTGCACGGGGATTCCATCCTGAGCCATGGATTCTGCACATTCTACATCCATTTCTAATACCCCCGGCTCCCGCTCGCCTTGAGACGCCATCTTGCTTCTCGTGAAGGGTTAATTTGAATCGCTCGTAATTTGGAGGGAATCGGGGGTCGCTTCTCTCACCCCTGGACCAATTCCCGTGAATTTAGCTGGAGACAGGAGAGCCCGTTTTCCTGTTCTCCGATACCAGTGCCGTGAGGAGGGCGATGGGTTTGTATCGCATGAACTGACACCAGTGTTACGGATTCGCGCCCGCCGGCGTGCTGACGGCCACGTAACTCGAATCGCGGCACGTCGCCCACCGGACGGACAATCCAGTCGTGACCCTCTCGGACTAACGCCGGGAACCAGTCACGGGTGGACCTTTCGGTCTCACCGCGATCGAGCCAATCGGCCCCCGCGTGGGATAGGGTTTCTCGCCAAATTCGACCTACCTAAGTACCCACACGGAGGGTAGACCGGGCGATCGCACCTCGCCGCAGGTCGACTTCGGACACGGGCCACTTAAGCGACCCGTTCCGTACTATCGGGATAACCGAGCGGTGTTATCGTCGGCCTCGACGGTTCGATTAATTATCGGGCGTATTCAGCCCACTACCAACCCTTTACGTGAAGCAAGATGAGGATTCAATGAAGGAAATGATGAAGCGAAGTGGGAAACAGTTCAACACAATGCACATTTATTCGCGATGAACGGAAAGCACACATATTCAATTCCACCAAAAGCACATAGAAAAGGAAAAGAAACACAATGCAATTTTACACAAAAAGCAAATGCGACAATGCAGATCTAATACCGATTACGCGAGCACACGGCAACACTTATACAATTTT
>NC_140972.1:71035155-71057655 GCF_056783735.1 Eptatretus burgeri | reverse complement strand
GGTAAATTCCGGTCTGTTTTTCGATCACTGACAAAAGTTTTGACTTAGAAGTTAATTTTAGCATATTTTGAGTTTCAAATGTAAGAAAATAATTGCCCAACGATTATTAATGTGATTACAACCTTCAAATCGCACAAAGTCATCAGCGACCCAAAACCTGCTCTTTAAAGTTTCTTTGTGTCCAGGTGAATGTGAAGTAATACACGCTTACGTGCTTCCTTCATTGTAATCAAGGATGCTCATAAACTTTGTATGACTTCCAGTTCACATGGTTACACCAGTGGAGTTTGAGATTCTGCCAAAACTAGATTAAAAAAAATTGCAGATGACTTAAACAAGGGGAGAGGGTGACACATACAAACACATGCGTACGCTTACATATGTGATGCAGTTTCCTCTTTATTTCAAGTATGTCCCATGCATTCCCACTGCCTTCCTTTCCTCTCAACACTGGACTGTCCCACCAGAGTCTGTGGAATTGAATCTCACAGCATGTATCAAGCATTGGCTAAAATGATGATACTAATCTATATGTACCCTCCCCCTCCAACTCTTACCCTCATCCACCACCCAAGTGAAGAATGTTGCTAAGAAGATCCCTTGTAGCGATTTTATTTGATGTACCGTACTCTTTGCGGAGCATTGGTGCTGCCGAAGCATTTTGTTGGTAAAGGTTATACTGGGTAGTTTGCCATTGCCTCCCCAGCTTTGTTTGTCCATGCTCTATCCATTTAAATGCTGAGTGTCAAGTAAGGAAGCAGCACATACCATTTTTAAAGTCTTTGGTATGACTCGGACGGGGTTTGAACCAGCCACGTCCCAGACACCGAGCGGGCACTCCAATCATTACATCACCGAGTCTGGTCCCATAGCTATAGCTGTTTTAATGGAGTTATCCAACAAGACTGACCGAGCCGGCTGGGTGCTTGGCTCCACCGAGGACCAAGTTTCCACTTTACACTCCCATTTATTTAACCGTCCAATTCATCTGACCTCCTTGTGCGGTTGGCTGAGGGAAGGAGGTGGTCGGGGTCGAGGAAGTTTGTTCCAAGCCTTTCACGAACCGGCTGCACTTTAACCACTGGTTCCATTCGCTTGGATTCCAAATGTATGGACCCCCTGCTATTCTCATGCGAATTATTACGTTGCTGTCGGATTGCCTGTGGAATTCTCTGTCTGTCTCATACCTTTCCCTCCAGTCGTTCAAGTCTGCAGCCCATTGTCACCTCACATTGTGTCCTATTTCTACCTTTGAGGTTTTCTTCACCTGCTTATCTTCTTCCTCCTTTCTCTACCTTCCACTCCTCTCACGTGTTGTTCTGCCTATATGCCCTGTCCACCTGCTTCCCCTTCACCCTACGGTTTGGTACAACAACCCTTTATTTCCTCCATGAGCCTTGACAAGTCCTATCCTAAAAATAGGGATAGTTCAACATTTAATGTTTTAATGCCTCTGAAACACCAGGGAATCTTCTTTATTAATTGTTAATGTTTTAAACATTTTATTTTGCTCATTAAATATTACATGGCTTTTTTTCTGCTTTGCGTTTGTGTACTGTTGTTGTAAGTTTGTAATGAAATTTGGGAATCGCTCTGTTTATGTTATTCTTCCTGGTGTAAACACATCTGTTTTGCAATTGAAAGCCTTGGCCGCGTCTTGATGAGCCAGACAGTTTCACCTGTTTTTATACAGGCCAGAGAACAAGTTATGCCTTGAACATGTGCTGAGCTTGGGGACTGGAGGAAAGCAAGACATGTTTCGATGCAATTTTCTGCTTTTGCTCCAAAACCCTCCTTTGTGGTAAATCGGTTGTCCTGCTCAAAGCACGTGGCATAGGATTTGCCAGGGTGCAGCTCGTATCTACGCCCATGCGGCTGTCCACGTGCTATACTGACACGTCGTCGCCTGTAACACGATGTTTTCCCAATCGCTTTGTCGTCGTGAAACCCGGCTGTTGTTGCACAATTCTCAAAAAACAAGTTAAAAAAGAGAGGCTATTTTAACATGTGATGATGTTGTTTTGCTCCCTATCCCAGAGTGCTTGAGGTTTAAAAAAAAAAAAAAATCTGAATGAGTCAAATATTGTGAATCGTGATCAGATGTGCCGCAGACATCGACCATTTGGTGGGTTAAAAAAAATTTTGTCCCAGGAGTACCCGGCATTGCCCGGTGCTGTTCTAATCCTGTTGGCATTTTCAAGAAATTAAATTTTGGGGTTTTTTTGTGGGGGCCTAAAACACTTCCCCGCACCCACAAAGCAATAGGGTCAGGGATTATTTAATATTACCTTTCACATAGCTACAAATATTGCGCACTATCGAGCGATTTAACAAATTTTTAAAAATTTTTTGGCCGAAAACACTCCCCGGGACTCGTTAAAGAACCTCTGAAAGTTTGAAAAAAATCCGTTCAGCCATCTCTGAGAAATATGGCACACACACACACACACACACACACACACACACACACACACACACACACACACACACACACACACACACACACACACACACACACACACACACCCATCTTGTCGTATAAATTTTTTTAAAGAATGGATCAGGACGTAACAGAACAAAAGCAGCATTTGAAAGAGAGGTTGTGGGGGAAGGAGGGGTGGGCTCATCAACAGCAGGTTTGAGGGACAAAATAGAGGGAAACTTGGAGGAAAAGGGATGTGGGGGGCGGGGGGGGAGGGGGATGAAAGCTTTGGGTGGACACATGGAGTGGACAAGATGGATCCATCAACAAACTCAATCACAGAGGTGGAAGGAAAACATGGAAAATCAGAGAGTGGTGGGATTGATGAGGGTATAAAATATTATGGTCGTGTTTGGGGGACAACCTGAGATCGTGGTGAACAGTTGTGTTGAAGTCCAGGAGGGAAGAATGAGTTGAGTATAGATAAGATGAAAATATATTCCAGTGAAACCCAGGGATGGGGTGAGGGTACAGCGTTGTGTGCGCCAGGACTGATAATCCCACGTGTTATCTGCTTTGTGTTTGTATGGTGAAATCGTACTGTGCATTGCGTTGCATCACTTTTGCTAAGATCCTCGTAACATCGATATACGAACCATTCTAACATGGTGACACCGGCAGCATCGAAATGTGCAATGCATCTCGCAAATGGAAGGGTATGACGGACAATATAATCGCGTGCACATGAGCTGTTGGTTCCCAGGACTGTTTATCAATGGTTACCATGTTGTGGACAGTGAAGTCACAATTTCGATAATCTGCCATCTCGAACCCGATGTCTTTATCGAAACGTCATGGTTTTGTCGATCCATGTGACTTTGCTTATCTAATCTCCCTTGAGCAAAACACTGAGAGCAAGCTGTGCTGAGTGAGACACATTTTTGAAAGCGCATTTCTTTGGAGATTGAAGAATCCAGGAGAGTGGAATTACATCGGAATATCACATAAAAGTCATAAAAACAAAGTGAAAGGAAATACATGTAATGAAATGAGAATGTTTCGCATATGTAATATGTAGATGACCACTTTCTATGTATTTATTTATTTATTTCTACTTGCTTTACCCTCTGAACCCTGAGTTCCTCAGACTTTTGGCTTCCCCACCCTGGGCTCCCTGGAGAAAAATGCGGCCGCTTGGGTATATGGAGGTTTCAATCGTGGCCGGTAAACTCGTGGCTCAGGTACATGGAGGCTTGAATAGCAGCTGGTAAAACGGCCACTGGGGTTTAAAGGGTTAAATTCCAGCTCAAATACCCATAATATGGATCTTTAACAAATAAAATGGTAGATATTTGCATGTTATGTCAACTATTTGTTATTTTCTTTATTTTTCGTTCAGATTTGTACAACGAGAAGGTCCAACGCGGTGGTGCAGAGGTGGCACAACTTACCTCTGAGCTGTCTCATCTGGGTTCAATTCTCAATCTGACTATAACCCATCCATTTGCTGCTTAGCAGGCAGAATGAGTCATCATGAAGTGCACCATCCCTCGGACAGACGTTAAGCTGGGTGCCCTGTCTGCCGGCATTAGTCGGTGGACCATAAATATCCCTTGGTGTCCTTTGCTACAATTAGGAGAGGTATCATCGGCACCCTGAACAAATTTCAAATCCCCGCCAAACTTTGCTCCAATCGAACGTCTGGTCGGTCAAGCCGGTTCGTCAGACATGGGCTAAACTTCCCCCTTGGCCTACGTCACAAGAAGATGGGATTCATTGGGGCTGTTTTTGGAGGAAGAATTGTACTTGTCGTTGATTATCTGTACAGCTGAACATGGACACGATTGATTTTTAATGTGCCACCACAGAATACAAGTGCTCCTTGTCGTACTTCCTTGAGCTCCATATCTAAAGACGAGTGAAATTTCTGTCAAATGTTTTGATTTTGAGTCGTTTTACTCCTCCTTCCTCAACCCTGACTTTTTTTTTTGTCTCCTTCCTTGTCTGGTGGAATTGTTACCAGGTGTGCATAGAATACGACGGCTTGCCCTGGGAGCGTCGCGAGTGGCTTAAAGTCCACGATGAGGGCACTCCCGTGTTTGTGGTGGAACACTCCCTAGTGTGGGCGCCACGCACTGCCCCTCTATCGCCTCAAGGAGCTGTGCCCTTGAATTCTATCCCACAGGCAACACTGGACTGGCCTGCTCTGGTATGTCGCATGTGGCTCCATCAGATGTACTTTGAACATGGCTAATGTGCTGCCGCCTCGAGGGTCTCGTGGGGTATGGACGCACACGTTAAAAATGTTCAAAGCATCTGTCATTGATCTTTTAATACTGTAGACTGTCATTAAAATGAACAGCGTTTGAGATGAATTTTGATCAAATAGCAATGTCTTTTTGAGTAAAATAATATCTAAGAAGTTTGTGTGTTGTCATTAATATTGTTATACACATGAATAGGAGGTATCAGCCCCTCTTTGTGGTGGTGATGGAGGGGGTAGAGGAATCCAAGTGCTGAATTCACTCCTGGTACCTTGGATTTGGATGTTGTTAAGACCAACTTCCTACCCACCCTTCAGTTGGTTTCGTCTTCAGATGAGAGGGAGTGTTTCGTGGCTCGCATGTTTTTTGATGCAGAAGTCAGCTACATGGAGGAGATAAATGACAGAGAGCAACAGGTTTACTGATTGACAGAAGGTTAAATGGGAAGAGGCACACAAAAAGGACATGTCACAAATATGTTATTGAATGGCTCGAGTGTAAGGGCGAGAGGAGGAAGAGGAATGTTGTTGGGGGTTGGGGGGGGGGTGGTTGGGGTGGGTTCATATCGGTGAGACTGTATAAGAGATTGGGGCAGGTGGAAGTGTGTTTTTGAGGAAGCATTAAATGATGATGGAAAGTTCTTGTTTTAATATCTAAGGTTGAGGCTCATGGGAGGGTGAGGTGACGAGGTGGGGAAAGAGCTTAAAAAGCCAATGTTCTGACAGTATGACATTGGGACAACAATTAGGACACAGGCAAGGGAATGAACGAACAGGAGAAGACAAGATTGAAAGGAGGGAAGGCTGATTGATTGGCCTCTGCAAGGCAGCTCCACAAATGGGGGAAATAGAGGAACAAAAGAATAGAGGTGTGCGGTAAGCCTGAATTTAGGGAGATTAACCAGGAGGTACATTGGAAGAACGTGTGCATCCTGGAATAGCTGGGGAGGGTAGGCCTGAGTGAGCATCGTAAACTAGAATGAAGCAGATCTTGTAAAAAAAAAAAGAAAAAAAAAAGAGAGGCTACCGACCTTTATTCGATATGAGAGCAACAGGTCTTGTGTTTGATCTCATTACAGATGCCAATAATGTCGAGAGCTTTATTTTCTACAGATTCCCCCAGAGCAACAGCTGTGATGATTGGGTACCAGCCTCAGTGGCGTACCGAGGGTGTCTGCTGCCCGGGGGCAAAACATGATTTTGGGGCCCCCCCCTTCCCCACTGACTTCCACTTCCTCCACCCAAATCCCCAACCCCACTCACCATAGATATACGGAAACTTGGATCCTGATATTAAAATTTCAATTAAGTGAACATTGACCGCTCCACTCGATGTAGTATGCATAAACAAAGACGAAAAGAACACATAATGTCAGTCCAAATATTTATTCAATTTAGAGTTAAGCGCGCATAATCTCCTGTGGGGTATGATGCCAGATGCCCACGTAATGTGCCAACATAGCGAATCTGCCACCGAGAAACAGTGGCTCGAGGAGGTTTGTGATCACGTGCTTTGCTTTTTACCGTGACATCGTCACCGGATAGGGTTCTTGATCATGTGCACCCCGTGCGTAGTACTGGTACCTCGACATTATTTTATTTTAATAAATCTAACATTGAAAAACAAGGGATTGCCCGAGGCATGATATTTCCGCTGATACTGCGTACTAATACCATTTGATGTCACATCATCGCACATAACACTAACATCTCAATGATCCGTAATTTGATGAGGATATCTAAATTATGGGTTAACTTGTTGAACTGGTTGTGAATTTGGCATGACCCGGAACCCGGAACCCGGAACCCGGTGCCCGGGGGCAAATTCCCTCCCAGCGCGCCTCCCTCAGTACGCCACTGATCAGCCCACTGACCCAGAGCAGTACTCCGTTGAGCTTTCGGCAAAGACCTTGTCGGCTGTGAGTAGTCTTGAATTGTGAAGAATTTCTTGCAATGACGAGAGGATACCCAGTCTGCAGATGGCTTTTGTGGCGAGCTTTGTTAAATTGTCAGCTCAGTTCGAGGCTGTGACGATGAGGCCTGTAAGTTCACGTGATTGAACCTCTCCCTGTGTGGTGGCTGGTTATGGAAATATATAGGTATGTTAGTTTGACCAGCCTTCTGGAACAACTGGGTAACGCTGAGATTTGCTCGGATTGAAAGGCTGGTTTTATTTGTTCACCCAGCATCTAATCAATTCCAGATCAGCAGACAGAGAGACGCATCTGCAGTGGGATTTGCTCGTGCACAATGGTGACGTAATGGTGAGGCCCGGTGGCTTGATAGTTAGAGCATCTACTCTTATTCTGAGGACATCGGTTCGAACCCATCTTCAGCCGAGTCATACGAAAGACTTTAAAAATGGTACATGCTGCTTCCTTGCTTGATGTGTAGCATTTGAAAAGGATACAGCATGGACAAGCTACCATTGAGCAGGCTTGATGGGCCAATTGGCCTCCTGCATTGAAGTTCCTGATACAGTAACTCGTATCAATATTATAATGCAATGTGGAGTCATCTGAAAAAGGAAGAGAAGGTTTTCTGCACCACTGGAGAGCTCATTTTTGTACATCACAAACAAAACCGGATCCAAGACAATATATTAGTGCAATGCAGCATCCGATGGGAGAGGAAAGAAGATGATTGGAGAGAACGAAGATTGGAATTCGGAGACTTTATGATGATGATGGTATGCTGTGTTCTGTGGCTGTTGTAGTAGAAACATCCTACAGTTGCAATCAGTCCTCCACCGTGAGCTTCTGTGTCTTGTCCTCGGCCAGCATCCTGAGCTCCCTCAGGTCCTTATTCGATTCCATTGTTCCAATTTTTGCTTCTTTTAGGTCAGTCCACAGCACACTGATGGGGTTTGTGCAGTGACATCCTCTGTGGGCTCGATATTTGTTCGCACCCGGTACAGTGAATTGCAGGGCTGCTTGTGCAGGTGTGTCTCTTGTCATTCGGAGCACATGACCAAACATGGACCGTCTTTGTTTGGCCACTTTCACAGACAGTGGGACTGTATTGCACAGGTTGTACAATGCGTCGTTGGTGATCAAGTTCTCCGGCCAGCGATGTCGTGTGATGGCTCGCGGGGGCTTGCGGTGGCAGGCATCAACCTTGTTCAGAACCATCTTTGGAGCTGCCAGCTGTTGCAGTTGTACAGCATCCGTGACACACAGGTTGCATTGTACAAGTGTAGTTTAGTTGTCAAGGGGATCCTCGATCCATGGATCCACAGCTTCCTGGAAGATTGGAAGGCAATGTTTCCCATGACACAATATGCTGCAACATCAGAAGAGCTGCAGAACTAAGAGCCCAGAATTGTGCTCTTCCTCCATTTCTCTTGTATACCCCAGAGAGGAACGCCGTTCTCACAAACTCCGTGTGTCTGACAGCTGCACATGGGTGAACTCTGTCTTGGCTTTGTTCTTTAAGAGGTTTGTGGCCTGAGTTGATCTGGGGTTGTTGGCAGTAGTCCATTGAGAGGTTCCTTTTCCTCATTTATGAATTCCACATTGTCTGCCTATTCAATCTCCAACGGCATGCGCACTCTTGATATTGGGAGGTGGAGGGTGGAGGGGTTGGTCTTTTGGAGTGTCCTCGCTCAGATAACAGGGCTGCAGCGAGGTAGCAGGTGAAGAGTACAGATGAGAGACAATCTCCCTGTAGGAAACCAATGGAGGTTTCAAATTAGGCAGAGCACACTGTCTTGAGGTGCACCCTCAGTTTGATGGCTGCCAGTAGCAGTCTCACTGGGTGATGGGGGTGGTGTCTGCCATGAGCAATCTCAATGGGTGGTTGGGGTGGTGTCTGCCAGTAGCAGTCTCACTGGGTGATGGGGGTGGTGTCTGCCATGAGCAGTCTCACTGGGTGGTGGGGGTGGTGTCTGCCATGAGCAGTCTCACTGGGTGGTGGGGGTGGTGTCTGCCATAAGCAGTCTCACTGGGTGGTGGGGGTGGTGTCTGCCAGTAGCCGTCTCACTAGATGGTGAGTCAACTCAGAGCTTCCAATCCATGAAGACCTGCAGAATCTACCAAATATGCAACTGAAGTCATGCAAACCTTTCTGGGCTCTGGAAATGTTTTGAGTGATGCGGGAAAAGTTTGACACATCGGACATTGCATCGGACAAGTAGCGCAATCTCTGGACAGACAACAACATTGCAAACAAATAACTGGGGAGCTTTATTTATTGATTCATATGCAGCCTGTGGCTGCTTGGCTGCATCATTTTCTGGGGGTGTGGCTGTGCTGCTGACGCAGTGCCCCCTGTTACCAGTACACTGGTACTCATTTCCCTGACCTCAGAAGGATGACAGGCTGAGTCAACCTATCTGGTGTTAATTCAATGAAATGACAGAGGCTTCAACTCGAGACCCTAGGATCTTAAGCCAGCCACCTTAATCATTAAGCCAACACCAGGCTTACATGGTGAGTGATCCAACAGAAGAGCCTCCAGATTTCGACCTCCTCTAGAAACATTGGTCTTCGCTTAACAGGATCCATACTCTCCATGCAAGGACATCACACCACCTCCACAAATGGAATTTCAAAGACAGTCCAGAATGTAACTGGTCACCGAGAGCAGACTAGTCATCACACCAGCATGTGTTGAACCCAAACAATGTCAGCGCAGCTGCACCCAAGTTTGAAGCCACTCTGGCAGGCTCTGGTGAAATGGTCAATCTTGTCTTGGATGTGGCACAAGGTTGCATTAGAGAGGATCTTTTGTATGCTGTTCCAGAGCACTGAGGACTGCAGATTTTCTGGCTCACCAGGTGGCTTCTTTGGTTTAGGCAGTATGGTGAGGGTACCTTGGTGCACAGTGTCAATTGGAAGATGTTGTTAAAAGACCGAGTTGATTATGTGCTGTTATTGTTTGGAAATTGTGTCACCTTCATTCTTCAAGAGTTCTTTGCTGATGCCATCAGGTCCACCCGTTCTTTAGGGTTGTCAGCTTCTGCTGCTTCGACAAGTGTGCGTTGTGCCCTTGGATTGCCTGCAAACTGGTGTAAAGGCTCATCTTCAGGGTCTGTGCATAATTTATTGAACCATTCTCTGATCATATCAGCTGTTCCCTTGTCAGTCCCAATGAAATATCCTTCACTGTTGTGCACAGCGAGCAATGGTGGGGGACGGGCAATTCTCTGTGATCCGACTGCTCGAAGCATCTTTCGACAGTCACCTGTGGCAGTCATCTCATCTACCAGAGTCTGCTCATCGCATGCCGAGTTATATTAAGCGTTCACCTATGCGACGCAGGATGTTGTTGCATTCCTTTCATAGTTCAGTGCAATGATGCTGATGATGATGATGATGATGATGATGATTATTATTATTATTTTTGTTTTGTTTTGTGTTTTTTACTCTGGCCACTTTGGTAGATACATAGCCATAGTGATTTCTGCTGTTCAGACATTTTCACGACGAGAAGGTCATTAGTCTGATGTCCAGCTCTGTTATTATTCTTTTCTCCTCCTATACCACCGGCAGCTGATGTTTCCACACATTTGAGTACCTTGGAGAGAGTCTCATTTGGATCATAGTTGACGTCGATATCAGCCATCTCCTCCGAGGGTCTTCTTATATGACGCTTGGGTTACAGTATCACTAGCTCGTCTTCAAAGGTCATACATTACTCTACCCCCCTTGCTTGGGATGGTGCTTGTGCAGCAGACACATCCAGTTCATCTGAAGGCGAGTGACTACTGGCTTATGGTCAGAGTTGAGATCTGCTGCACCATAGGAGAGTGAATCCTGAAGCAATGGCTTTGCTCCCACTTTACACATCACAAAGTTGATCTGATTGAAGACTGCTGTTAGAGCCTTGGAACCTGCTGGAGCCTTGTGATCAGCGATGTCCTGTCCTTGTTGCTCAGTGACGTCACAAATGTTTAAAGGTCGTGTTGGTGACAAATAATAGCACATGGGCTCAGGCACAAATGAACGCTGCCAGTGTGTCTCCATTGCTGTTATGTTCACCCACTCCATAAGAGCCCATGCATTTGCCAAATATTGCATCCTCATCTGCTTTGCAGAGCTTCCCCAGCTTTCCCAATCTCCACACACACATTTGCCATCTAGTTGAAAAAGTGATTGCGAAGCTCAGTTCAGCATCGAGGGAATCGACTCAAGAGGGATCCTCCCCCACTCTCTCAGCCGTTGGGCTATAAATGTTATCAATGCAGGACTTCGTGATAGTACCATTTCACATCAGCATAGTCAGATCCATGATTGCAACATGATCACTGACATACCCAAAACTCAGCACATCGTCTAAAAGTCTTGGTCATATTACAAAGCCCAGGCCTTGGTTCGTGGCATGTTTCTGCTGCATGAACACTCACTTGTGGCTGGTCTGAAGGTGCTGCTCTGAGTTGGTCGCAACCTTTGTCTCTTGAATATGCACAATGTCGATGTCATAGTGCTCCCAGTCAGCTCCGAGTGTCTCCCTCTTTGATGCTGTGGTCAGACCTTGCACATTGTAGTATTGCGATTGTGAACTCCTGTGGAGGTGGTGGTGCTTGAGGTGGTGAACACGGGTTTTTGGTTGAAGAAGGTTAGACATGGTCAGAGTTGCCTCTGAATGCGGTTGTCCCCTTCGCAATCCTTGATGACCTTGGCTTCCTCATGGTGTCGGCACTCACGGAGAAGATAACGTGAAGGTGTCATCTTTCTTCCCCAAGCACTTTACGGATTGGAGGAAAGAATGCAAGGCAAAGGAAATCGGGAGTCCGCTCGATAGATGAGAAGATCAAGGTTAGAAGGAATTAAGAGCCGGAGGAATGGAGAGTGAGCACGCAGCTTAGATTTAGTGGTGGAAACCATGTGTGGGTTTTACTTGCAACCATGCTTCGATCAAACAAGCAAAAAACAACAGAGAATAAGAATATTTACTTGGCATGGAACCTGACACAAACATACATGGCGTGTTTTGGGGATAATAGCTGACTTAATGGAACCCCTCTGACACTGGACACGCAAAAGGAAGGCCCGGCCATAAGTGTTGACTGGGCTCAGATAGATAACATGGGCAATCAAGAAGGATAACTCGACCCCAATAACTCAGATAAGCCTAATGGAGCATATGCATACCGAGGGAGCCTGGAAACACAGAAAGAAGTTGGCTTTGCGAGGGTTGTTGGGAGGAAAAGATCATAGGTCTTTAAGGGGATTAACCCGAGACGGTGGTGAAAAGCTTTCTCGTAAGTCCCGGATGGAAGAATTAGATTTAACAGACTGATTAAGTTGGTTCCACAGGTGAGAGAAAAGAGATCAAATGAGTGGAGTTGAGCAGTGAGTCTGAATTTGGAAAGTTTCACCAGAAGTAGGTTACTGGCAGAATGCGTGTGCCCTGCAGAAACCTATGGGGCGGAGGGTGTTTTGGGGAGCACATGGAAAAGGTAGAGTGTGGCACGACCTGAAAAGAAGCGGTAAAAGACAGAGGGATCACCAACCTGTCTGCAATGTGAAAGTATTAAGCCCATCCACTTAGCTTAATCAACGGAGATAGCAATGATTTTGAAGGCCTTGGATTGCTGGCATATTGTGCCTACTGTATATATTTACCAACTCTGACGAGTCTCGATGACATCAAGTGCACATTCTGAGCACCTGGAGCAGATGCCAGGAAGAGACTTTCTGTGAGATTTTAAGACGCGTCTCTAAAGGATATCTGCCCCCATACCATAGGAAACCATGGCGTTGGGAGAATGAATGAAATAAATAGAAGATATTTTGAAGCAATCTCAAAGAATTTGGAAGCAGTCCGTAAGACGCTCACCTGAGCTCCTCAGACAGGTTAACCGTTAAGCAAGACATCCCTATTCAGTAAACCACACAATCTTTTTACATTCTTGCTCACAGTGTGACCAAAACTTCCATTGCCGAAGAGGCCTGTCCCAGCATATGCATCAGACCCACAGGCATCCTGATCAACCACCATAACAACATTTGAACACATCCTTCGAACCACATTGCGGCATATTCTTTGTCTGTATCCGTGCTATACTGCAGTCATACAATATGGAAGACAGGCTCACAGCACTCGTTAACTTAACAGAGTGACATGCTCCTCAATATACGGCAGCCCCAGATGAGGTGTGTGTGTGTGTGTGTGTGTGTGTGTGTGTACACATGTGTGTGCGTATATATATATATATATATATATATATATATATATATATATATATATATATATATATATATATATATATATATATATATATATATATATATATATATATATATATATATAATTTTTTTTTCAAGGTTCTCTAAAAATCCTCTCTTGCTGGTGATAACTCACTTTCTCTGAGCAAACACACCCGCTGCATCTCTGTATGATTGAACTGCAGCCAATACCAGGAAGAGCATAATTAAATTCTCAATTTTACAGACCAGTCCACCCAGGCATTCCCTTTCCATGTTGGACTGGTCTATAAAATTGAGAATTATATTATCTTCCCCGTATTGGCTGCAGCACAATTCTGCAGAGATTTAGGGGGCTGTAGATCTACCCGGCTCGTGCCTCATAGGTGGAGTCTCGAGCAACTGTTTGGCCACCAGAACCTTTACTACACACACACACACACACACACACACACACACACACACACACACACACACACACACACACACACACACACACACACACACACACACACACACACACACGTGACCTTTACTTTAATTACACCAACCCAATTATTCTGACCAAGTCTTTCATGAAGTGGCTGGCCAGTCTTCATATTCGATTGGTTCGCTGCAATTTGGAATTTGTTCAGCGTGCTGGTGATAACTCACCTTCTCTGAGCAAAGACCCTGTGGAATCTTTAATGTCCCTCAAATAATGCCAGCAGCAGAACTTTCAGTTTAACAATCCACTTGTGGATGGATCAATTTGGCGAAGCAATGCCCTGCCTACGATACACCTATCCGACAGTGTATTTTCCGGTCTGTAATCGAACCCATATTAGGTTAGCTCGTAGATAAGTGCACGATATCTCTACACCAGCATGCCGGACTCTCACATACACATACGCTCACCTTTATGTCGATTTCATGTAAATTGCTCCCCTTTCCTTTTAGTTGTCTTGAAAGCACCGGGAATTTGTCCTTTGCAGATTTTTGGCAGAATGTTTTCTGTGGCCTTGACTGGCCAGATAAGCTTCCTTCTTTTGTGGGCTACATTCTCACAGAGAAATCCCAAGAACAACAAATGTCATTTTGACCCACTTTTAGCTACTGCCAGCGTTACTGTCGCCAAGTCCTGTTACTACCAAGAAGTGATTTTTGAGTTTCTCCAAAATGGCTTGATATATTGCGGAGCAGAGAGATACTTCCAATATATATATATATATATATATATATATATATATATATATATATATATATATATATATATATATATATATATATATATATATATATATATATATATATATTTATATGGCTGCTGTTTTACTGGTCTTGATTTGACCGTCAAAAGCTCTTCCTGAAAATATAATTGCTTCGCCTTTAGCATTCCCATCTGAACCCTTGGCCCATGGCGCAGGGAACTCAGTACATTAACGGACAAGCAAATATGGTGGATGGGATTTGAACCTATCTACGTCGGAGCGGCAGACCGTCCCAGGAATGTATACACGGCTCAGACCGCTTCCGCGGAACCAACACTGCATAGACATAGAGCATGTTGGCATTATAATAATTGTCTACTCATGTCTTTGTAATTCATGTAAAAGTACGCTGATGTCTGCTAATGCGTTTCTCCTTCGAGTCTTGGAGCACTCCCTAAAGGAATGCCTACCCTCCCCCAAAAGAAGAACGGAACGTCACAATTTAAAACAGTTGAGTTCAATAATGGATCAGAAAACCCAATAGACAAGCATTCCAGACTGCCGTCATTTGGGCAATTACCACACTTGATCGATATGAAGTTTATTATAAATTTTTATTTTTATTTTTCCTGCCGATTTCATGGCAATAGTAACCAGAAGTTTAATTATTATTATTATTATTATTATTATTATTATTACTACTATTATTTATTTATTTATTCGGTTGGTTGTGGTGGTCGTATGGCAGCTTAGCTGCCGGGTAGCTATCATTTCTTGAAGCGCGACTGTGTCACTGATGCAGTGCCCCTCTACCAGTACACACACTGGAACTGGTACTCATTTGGCCGACCTCGGAAGGATGACAGGCTGAGTCAACCCCCTGGTGTATTAATTCAGCGGCCAACAGGGCTTGAACTCAGGACCCTGGGATCCCAAGCCACCACCCTAACCACTGAGCCAACACCAGGCTTTTCGGTTTGTTGCTATCCCATAGGTAATTTTTTTTTTCACTCGTTTTCCGTTTGGGGAGGCGTGCGTGTATACGCTCAAGTTCGATCTTTGCTCGTCTCGCACACACTTGCGTGGATTTTGAAAGCAATGCCTTTCGATGAAGAATGTGCACAACAGTGGTGTTAAAGGGTCCAGAAACGGGAATTTTCAGTCACTTCTGGGAGTTCAAGGACTATTGGGTTTAAGCGTATCCATCAAGGATGAGAATACTTTGAGAAGGATATCTTCACCAGTCGGTAAGAAGTCACACTTGGAGTCAGTCCTGTAATGTTGCATTGTACAAGTTATTTATTTATTATTCATTCATACATTTATTCATCTTTTTTTTGTTTCTTTCCTTCCTTCATTCATATTGACAATACTGGCAAAGGAATATTGTATGGTTTCTTAATGAAAAGGATTAGCAAAACTTAAAATTGTGCTAGAAACGAATTTTTTTTTCCAGTTAAGTGCTCGTTAATTAAACGCCTTGACAGTTTTGAACAGCTATTTTTGAGCCCGACATGGGATGGGTAATTTTTAACTGCTATTTCAGGTTATTAATGAACAAGTGTTTGGAATGTAAATCGAGAATGATGGTCTTGATTCATGGATCAACATTTCTATTTGATTTATTTTGCCTCTTTGGGGACATTGTGGGTTGACTCGTCAAATGTGCACGTCAGACTTGGGTTATGGTGTTACTGTTTGAGCACGTGGCTCGTGTCGGTGGGATCCCAAGTTCTCAAGACCCATATACTGCGTCGATTTGTCCGTTTCCTGGTGTTATTTCTGGAGTATATTCCGTTGCGTGTAATAAGTGTTGATTGGGAACCTTTTGTGTAGTATTTTATAATAATTGGTCCATAACCGCTGAAGCAAAGTGCAGCCTTGCAAGACCAATGTGAAGTCTTGGAGCGAAGTGCAATGCTGGTGAAAGGGGGCCATTCAGTCATTGTATGACCGAACAGTTTGGCTGAAATTTTTGAAACATGATCATGGTATTTATTGTTTTGTTTAAAACTTATTCCGATTGGCTCATTTTAACTTTAACACTCACGATGTTGAATTGTGCTATTGCTTTAGCGTCAACAATATTTTCACGCAGGTCGAGAATCAAAATGAGAATCACTGCGCTTTGTTTGCCAATTTTCAAACCTGATTTGCAGTCACAGAGGTCAATTTTTTTTTTGCCTTCTTCTTCTTCCCCTTCTTCTTATTCTTATTCTTATTCTTATTCTTATTCTTATTCTTATTATTATACTTATTCTTCTTCTTCTTATTCTTCTTCTTCTTCCACAAAGCAATGTAATTCATTGTAACCGGCTCACTGTGGGGTCGTTTCAATAGAGCCACTTGCTGAAAGCATTCCAGTGACCCCTTCAGCAAGAAGAAGTGCTTCCATTTAACTTTAAAATACCTAATTACTACACTCCTGACAGAAGAAACCCACCCAACAAAGCCGCCTCTGTGCGTCCGATGCCATAAATAATGTCCAGCTGCCTGCTGTAAGGAAGAAAGAAACTGATAAAGGCATCGGAGGCCCATCCGACTGGCAAAGACGAGGTGGGGATTAAAAGATGAGAAGAAACTTTTGTGGCAAAAATTATCTACAAAGCCACAGATTTTGTAGACTTTGATATACAGATGTCAAGGCTTATGGAGGAGATAAACTGAACGATGGAGGAAGGAAGGTTCACACTGACAGGGGATGGGGGTGTGTGAGAGGGGAGGACAACTTGACAGATGAGCACAATCAGATTGGGTAGTATAGATCATAGGGGATGGTGTGAGATTGCTACGAGCTGCAATTTTTGGGCCTGGAGTCAACAGAATGAAGCAGAAACACTAGACATGCTTGGGGAGGTGGTTCCATAGATGGAGAAAGAGAGAGAGTGAAAGTAGAGGAACCTGAGCTCTGTTTATCAGTAGGTTAACAAGAAGGGAGTTCGTCAATAAATGTTGGGACTAGTCAATAAATGTTGGGACTAGTCAGGAGCTGTCCACATGCGGATGAGAGGGCAGTCGAAGCAATGCCAGAACTATCTTATGCTGGAAAGGAGCGGACGCTGTGCAGGATGGCGAGGATGATGTTCAGGGCTTTTGTTGACTTCACTGCAGCCAGCGACTCTCCCACCCTCTCCCTTAAGGCGTGCTAGAGAAACATTAAACGGTCCGTTATGAAACTGTTCGACGAAGGAAGTAGGAAGTTTGACAACATTTGTTGTACGTCTAATGGTAAGTTGTGGTTTCAGCTGGACCGGTCGAATGAAATATTCGGTGACATTTTACCTCTCCGACTTTAAGGCTGTATGTCGAATAAGGTAATGGCCTTTGAAGGAGAGTTTTCTTCTCTGTTTGGGTTGCCGGCTGTGTTCCAGACAGTGAGATTGGAGGAGGAAGAGTAGGATGGGGAAAGGGAAGAGTGGGAGGTTGCAGTGGTGGGAGTGTAAAGGTCCTGAGGGTTATCCTGGGGCTCACTTGCCACCTTTGGGCCTTCTACTTCACAGGAAACATCTGCTCAGGGTGTGCAAAGCCGCGACAAAACCCGAAGGGCTTGGATGCACAGCCTGGTAGTTTGTGGGGGAAGGGTTGTTAGACCGAGAGGAAGAGGGATAAAGAGGGTGCTTGGGGAGCGCTGTAGGGGAAATAGAGAGTGAAGGGGGAGGGGTGGGTGACAAAGCACGCAATCGACAGAATTGTTTCCTTAATCACCCGACCTTTTATTTCTTCCTCCTCTCAACCCTTATTCTTGTTAATTTTACGAAACCTTGAAATTAACTTCAACTTTCTTTCCCCCCCCCCCCCATCATGACCAATGATCTTCCATTCCATGCAGTTTGTACAAATCACAAGTAAATGATTATAATCAGCATTGATATCCGCTGCATTCCGAAAAAACAAATTTCTCTTTTTCGGTTTTGGCGTCGCTTTACAGACAACCCGATGACGTGCATCGTAGCGTGAGTCCTCTCTGTGGTACGGCGGTCGATTAAAGGGAAACGTCGTGGCCTCTAACCTTCTGGGGAGGCCGCTGACAGGCAGCTGGGTGGTACTTTGGTTAAACCTCCCGCTCAGCAACGAATGTTGGGGTAGATGTTGCCTCAGCTACTGCCGTCCCTATTTAGCAGGACAGCATTGTGACCACAGCTGGAGTTACTGTAAACACTGCTAAATCTTGTCCCACTTCTTGGGCCAAGTCGCATCGTCAGCGAAAACGTCCGACACCCAACTTTACGCCCGCGATTTCTTTTTTTCTCAGTAGTTTCTGCTGAGTGCTTGTTTTTTTCTTATTTTAGGGGCATTTTTGCTGCTCATGTACTCTGAATGGTGCTGAAGTTGTCGAGCTTTTAAAAGTGCCAGTCCAGCAGGAAAAGTTGGCGCCATGTGCTGCTTCGAGCCATAGGCCATGCATACAAGGAAAGGGGCGGCCTGTATACAAAACACCACAGTGGGTCTGGTGGACATGGGAGAAAAACAAGGGCTCAGGTGTGGTCTCCGTTATGTCATGTATTTGTTACTTGTTCATACGTGTATAAACCCATATACTATGGTTTGTGGGGGGGACGGCACTGAAAAGCTGTTTTGTTATGACGGTGGAGGCAAACGCAGGCTGTGAGTGTAGGTTCAGTGGAAAACCATCTGGCTTTGCGAGGAACTTGGGTTTTAGTGCAAGCCGTCATGGCTACAAGCAACTCCCATGACCTCTCGTGCACGTGACGGTTGCCAATGGGAAGGGGAGGGGAGGGCTGAGGGAAGTGGGTGACAGTGGCTCAGATGGCGTTTTTAGATTTGTGACGAGGGAATTGCGATGGCAGCTCGTGTCCAGTGCTGGTTAATTGCCCGGAAATGTTTGTTGACTGTCGGTGAGCTATGGTGGTAATTGCCGAAGGCACAGCGGTTTAACACACGTACAGTGGCTGGCATTTTGCTCGGTGGGTGCTGTGCTTCCTAAGCACACTGGAACTCGATTTGGCAAGCTTATTGGAGGAGGGGATGGGATGAAGGGCGGAGTGGGGGGGTAGGGTGTTGTCAAGATGCTGAATGCACACGAGCGAGCAGCTTCAACACCAACATTCTCAAAGACCTTCTCAATCATGATCATAATAATCAGGGCAACACGGATGTTTATTTTATGAATGCCACCTCGTACAATAACCACATTGCAACCCAAAACTGAAATAAACTAAAAGGAATCGATATTTTGGCTTTCTAATCTCAAAGGTACCTGTGAATGATCATTTCCTCCCCACTGGTGCAGCTCTATTATGATCCTTGGCTATTTTTTACCAGCTTTGGACTGCCACCGATGGTGGTTATAAATTGCCAGGTTGAACTTTGGAGTGAACGTGGCACACTGTAGAACAAAGACAGCAGTTTGTGACCCTCTTTGAATGGCAAACTTGCTTCTTGCATCCGGGCAAGCTTGTGGGTTAAGTGGTTATATTTGTTTTTTAATTTTTTTTATTTTCAGTTTGACTTGTGCATAACTTTTAAGGGTTAATGGGTTGGGGGGAGGGGGACATCTGCAATCGAAGTTTGAATAATTGGATGTTGTTTGGGTGCAAACTGTTCTGAAAACTGAACTTCCAAGCATTGGGATGCAATTAGACCTTGGCCTTCAATAAGGGAGGGTGGTTGCTTGGGAGGGGGTGGGGGGAGTTACTATCTTTGATCAAATGTGTATTTTTTGCCAAATTTTGGAATGACTGGTAAATTTTTTGTCACGTGATGATTTTCACAATAAATGTTGGTGCTGTCATGTTGTGGGATACCTGGAAATTAGGAAGGATATGGGTTTAGGCAGGCATGGGGAAGAAGAGGGTGGTGCTTCTCTTCTCTTTGATGTGGAAATGGTGGCATTTCTACCACACCTCCCACCAAACCACTTCATAGGGTACCACACATTCCTTTTCCTCCCTTATTGTCCTCTTGTCTAAAAGTTATCCACCCCACCGTTTTTTTTAAATTCTAATTTATCCTTTTTTTGCCTCCTACCCATTCCTTCATCATAACTAGTTAGCTGTCTTATGGCAGGTCCAAGTACTGCTCGAACTGCTTTCTGGCCAGTGAAATATACTGGGTGGTTTTTCCATTGCCTTCCCAGCAGGGTCAGGATTTGAACCTTTAATCGCCAGATTGCATTACAAAAGCTTGGCTAGTTGAACAAACACAGAACCCCTATAAATATGACTTTCCTTATGAGGAACTTAAACGCACGAGGCCATTTCCTGTGCAATGGTTGCCAACCGATGGTTGTTTGTCCGTACTCCATGCTTTTGAATGCTGAGTGTCAATCAAGGAAACGGCGTGTGCCATTTTTCAAGTGTTTGGTGTGATTTGACCGTGGTTCCAACGACCGACCTCCCAGACTCAGAGCAGACGCTCCAACCATGACGCCTTCTTCTGCCTTTGTCAGTTTTATTTCTTTATATTCATTCCGCCTCTCCCTCCTCAACCTGAACGCTGAAGCATTTTGATATTTAAATTGACAGTGATGAAAGTGTTGATTTTGCAACGGTGAAACCTCTTGGGCACATGGGAAATAGATTGGTATAAAAGACAATGTCTTGGCTCCCACCTCTCCCTGAGTATCAGATGAAAGAAGCCCTTTATTCTTTTGCACAGGGCTTTTTTTTTGTCTGCTTTTTCTTCTTCTTCAAACCGAGATTGTTTGTTTGAACAGTAAAACAAAATATTTGTAAATGAGTAGCAGAGCAAAGATTAAGATGAGATGCATATGCAGTACTCCCTGTAGATTTCCGTTTTGAATGCCACACAAGCACAGCACCAAGCAATGTCTGGGTCGACAGTGAGTTTTAGAAGAAATGACCTTTTTGGTAAAAGGACAGCGGACTGGCTTGTAAGTAGTTCTCATCGGGACGTTCACGACCGCTAGATATTAAAAACTGCATCACATTGCTTCGAGAATACGCTGTCAGATAGTGTTTTGAAGGAGAGTTTTTTTTTTTTACAAATGTATTGTTTGTTTTTTATCCCCCGCCGCGTGGCGGAAGGGAGATATTGTTGTCACCTGGGCCGTCCGTCCGTCGTCCGTCCGTCCGTCCGGGCGTCAACATTTATAGCTGTGAGTGCGATAACTCATAAACTGTTCGTCATATCGATTTGAAATTTCGGTCACACATGTACCACCTGAAAAGGAAGAACCCTATTGATTTTGGGCGTGGCCGGATCCAAGATGGCCGACTGGGGCGGCCATCTTGAAAAAAATGTTTTTTGTCAGAAATGGAAAAACGCTTATCTGATTTCAATTATTTTTCAATGGCGGGGGATTCCCCATCTCTGATGGGTATATTTTTACAATCTAATCATGTCCGATAATAGTCTTTTGAAAGCCATTGTTTATGCCCACACCCGACAGCTTCATCAACATCCACTACCGACACCCCAAAGCTGTCACTGTTTTCTGCACCAACTGAATACTTGTTTAATGTACTTCATGAGTCTCGATGTACTTTAACAACCAATGCACATTGCATGTACCTTAACACGAGGAACAATTTGATTACCTTATCAACAACAAATATATGTATGTATGTATATATGCCAGGCATCTGCCTGGGGGTTGGCCAGACGGAGGCCCATGGAGTACCGGTGGAAAGTGGACGCAGCGACTCGCTTCTCCGACACTGCGTCCATTCCACACTGCTCCCATACCCAACCTGACCTGACGTGACCTTTGCAAGCTGTATATGGCAAAGGTTGTATACAACTCCAAAAAACATGCTGTATTCTACTTGTTGTTTCATGTCTGGTCATGATGAGTACCATTGACCTCGAAGTAATGGTTCAACTGTCTTAAACATGTCATCCTTTGGTATATGTCTGGTGTTGGCTTAATGGTTCGGGTGGCAGGCTTGGGATCTGAGGATCCTGAGTTAAAATCCCGCTCGGCTGTTGAATTAATACCAGGTGGGGTTAACTCGGCCTGTCGTCCTTCCGAGGTCGGCAAAATGAGTGCCAGCATGCTGGTATCCTGTGTCGGAGTGGCGACCCATCCAGGATTGTGCCCAATAGCCAAGGAGACTGCTGAGGCAGCACCAACGCTCTGCACAGAGTATGGTCCCAATCTCCTCCTCCTCCTTTGGTATGCTCCATCCAGTTATCAATTGCATCATTACCACCAACAAGATATCAATTGAATGCATTTTGAAATCAAGAAATTGATTTGGGAATCAAATCAAAGAAATATATCATGAATCGGTATCCTTTTGATAATCACTAACTTTCCTGCGAGTTGCATGACCCTCCCCCTTTGCTCATTCCAGTGTCTCAGGGTGCGGAGATAGAAATGTGCTTCAAGCTAAATTTGCACACCCATGGCATTATTCCTTTTTGGAACTAAATATTTAATGCAATTTACATGTGACAAGACGAGCCCTCACGCGGATGTCCCTTTCATGCCGCACAAAACGATGCAACGCAATGATTCATGATGTAAATGCAATGGAATTCACATTCGCA
>NC_140972.1:71025155-71030155 GCF_056783735.1 Eptatretus burgeri | reverse complement strand
ACCAGTGAGAAAATAATCTGGATAGTTTCCATTGACAAAGTCTAATTCATGTTGCTACCTATACAAGTTGACGTCTTTTCCTCCAGTATCAATTTCAACAAGCGGCATCATTCGGCGAATCTGCACCTCAAAGGACGCATTTTCTCAACAGCAGGACTGGGTTTTCCTTTTATTTATTTATTTTAACCTCAAGTATTTCAGAAATTTGTTTTGGTCGTGATAGCAATTTTTTATTTTTACCTTCCCCCTCCCCCGCCCCCACCCACCCCCACACTCACTCACTCGGAGAGATGACAGAGTGACAGTAGGAGCTGTCTGTTTTACTGTGATACGTGCCCGGTTTCAGATGACAAACTTGCTTTATTTCTTAATTGCTTTTACATCAGGATGACTTGATTGGCTCTTACCCGCACAAAAATCCATTTTTAACACTCGACTGTCTCAAACGTTTGATAAAAGAGCCTTCAATTTTCGAACTGCTTTGCAAGAACATCGGGTCGAGTTTTGTAGCATCCTGACATAATTCCCAAAACCAGGCGCAAGCATTCTGCAGCTGTATGAATCATAGATATGTAAGAACTAGTTTTTCTGGAGTGTATCCAATGAGTCAGAGTTGCTTTTTTATTCAGGCTTGCATAGATTCCAAGTTTGACCTCGATATGCAAGACGTGGCTTGAAAGATATGTCGGTGTGCTATAAACCTGTGCAAGTGCTCAAGCTAACTGTGCTTGCAACGCACACCCAAAATTAACACTACCCTTTAATTGTGTGCTTGGCTGATAAAATGGCTTGGAGGTAATGGACACGTCTTTGTGCTGATTACTCTGGGTTTGATTTGTTACTCAACAATAGATTATTATTGTTACCCTGTGCTTTCGAGGCAAGACGTTGAGTGGATGGGATCATCCATTGGATGGCATGTTCGGTTGGAATCGTCTGCCAGCATTAGCTGAGCGATGTACATCAGAAGTTGTCTTCTAAAAGACGAGGCCATCGTTTGCCAGCACCTTGGCCAAATTCCAAATATGGTTGCCTTCTTTAGGGGCTAGGCTCTCTCAGCGAAAGCACTCGCAACCGACTGGGATACGGTGTTATGTTGTATACTGTGGTTTCGCCCTCGTTCTTAAATCGACTTGCCTATCTGAGTGGCCCATAATAACACAGATACATACAAGCACAGATACATATATGCACAGGCACGCGCAGGCGTAGGCTCAGATGCATGCACAAACCCAGACACACTGTCCTTCTGTCCTCGTGCATTGCCAGCAATTGCCAGGAGAACACAGCCCACAGGGGTCCCTTGCACACAGCCCACGCAGAGTTACTCACTCGGATTCGTAGGCGGCGTGACGTGCTAAGGTTAAGGGTGAGGGGCACGTCTCGCTCAGAGGTGGAGCCCGAGCTTGTTGCCCGTCACCACTCGCCAGTCACTTTACACCCACAGATCCTGCTTCGTTGCACTCACCAGCGTTCCAGTGACTGTTCTACTTTGCCAGAAGAGTAAACGTTCCAGCCTCCTACGTAAGCTCTGTGATATTGTCTTTCACCGTGCTGCTTGTTCAGATAGTACATTCCTGTCACTTTGTCTGTTTATGTCAACTATTTTCTCTTGGAGCTGCCAAGCTGTAAAGAAAGGATGACTGTGTGCAATCCACCGGGAAGAGTAAGGGAGCCATGACACTTTTCCATTGTAATGGGATTTGGCTGTACCATCCGTACATCCTGCAAAATGCCTCTTGCAGCCTCGTGTCCTCCTTCGAAAAGGTGCTTTTGAAAGCGAGAACCTTCTGCTTTATTTATTTAAACATTTATTTTACCTTCCCCTCAACTCCGTGGTCCATGAGGTTTTCCGATACGTGTTATACTTGCACCTCCTTGGTTTTGCTTCTGGAATCGCTTTTCCGCAACCTGGGCGCAATGCCGACTTAGCAAAATAATTATTGATAATTATCACTTTGCTGTGAGGAGGACAATGCTAAACGATCTATGGAGTCCTACAAGGATGTTCAAAATGTGATATTAATGAGATACTAACAACAGTCCAAGATATGCCAACAAAAGTATCATGAGGTGTGTGTGTGTGTGTGTGTGTGTGTGTGTGTGTGTGTGTGTGTGTGTGTGTGTGTGTGTGTGTGTGTGTGTGTGTGTGTGTGTGTGTGTGTGTGTGTGTACACCGTCTTTAGACTAACATTCCTCTAACCTTTTGAACACCCCACGTATTTTGCTGTGCTGCTTACATTGTCGGACATCAGCACTGCTGACACGGATTCCAATTCTTCTCAAGTAAACATTCTCACCTCTAACCACAAGGCCCAGCAGTATGTGGTTTTCCTTGTGGTTGTGCTTCTGCTACCACCCCTTCGAGTCATGACCACCATTTCCTCGTTTGATTAAAACTCAAACTTGGGCTTTGGTATTGATGAAGAAGAATTATCTGTTTCCGTAAACTCCGAACATAACCTGGGGAGCGTCAAAAGAAGCCGATAGGTCATGTGGAACTGTTCCTTATTAAATGCTTATTTTTCAATATTCATAATGCAGTCACTGTCTAAAGAGGTTTGGACCAGCTTTAGTGTGATTGCTTCTCACCATTATGTGTTTTGCAATGAAAATGGCTGATGCCTATCCACATGCTAACATGTTGTTTTAAATGAAGGTGCCTCATTATGCGCCGCTTACACACTTCGGCAGCCACGTGGTTATCTCAGTAAGAACAAGTGTTGTATCCAGCAGTAGCAAAACCTTTTGTATTGGTCTTGCCTGCGGATTGGTCTTGCAAGGAGCTTGGTAAGTTCTCTAAATTAGTGTTTCAAATCATTGCTAAATTGTTCAAGAAAACAACAACCTGGCTTGGTGCTTCCCATACAACGCCCTGCCTTGCCTGGTGTTACCCATTCTGCGTCTCGCCTGGCCTGGTGCTTCTCGTCCCGCCTGGCCTGGTGCTTCTCGTCCCGCCTGGCCTGGTGCTTCTCGTCCAACCTCACCTGGTGTTTCTGATCCAGCCATAATATCTCGTGTTTCTCATCCGGCCTGGTCTTGTATTTTTCATCTCTCCTGGACTGGTACTTCCAGGTCCATCCCTTGTGGACTGGGGCTTCCAGTTTAGTCCCGCCTGGCCTGGTGTATTCCATGCCGTGTGACCTTGCCTGCCTTAATGCATTCTGTACTGTACGACCTGGCCCGCTGCATTCCTCCTGTGTGGCCTGGCCCAGTGCAATTTGTCCGCATGGCCTGGCCCAGTGCATTTTGTCTGCATGGCCTGGCCCAGTGCATTGTGTCATAATGGCCTGGCATGGAGCTCCCTCTCCCACATGGCCTGGCCTGATGATGTTCCCTGTCCCATATGGCCTGGCCTGATGCTCCCTGTCCCACATGGCCTGGCCTGATGTTTGCCATTATGCATGACCTGGCCTGGTGCTCTCGTAGCACATGACCTGGCCTGGTGCTTCCCTCCCGTGTGATCTGCTTGGTGCTTCACGTAGCATGCAATCTACCCTGGTGCTTCCTGTGGTACATGACTTGGCCTGGTGTTTCCCATGGCATACAACCTGGCCTGGTGCTGCCCGTAGCACGGGACCTGGCCTGTTGCTTCCCGTAGCACGCGACCTGGCCTGGTGCTTCCCGTAGCACGGGACCTGGTCTGGTGCTTCCTGTGGCGCAAGATCCGGCCTGGTGCTTCCCTTGGCGCGAGACCCGGCCTGGTGCTTCCCTTGGCGCGAGACCCGGCCTGGTGCTTCCCGTAGCGTGAGACCTGGCCTGGTGCTTCCCATAGCACGAGACCTGGCCTAGAGCTTCCCGCAGTGCGATACCTGGCCTTGTGCTTCCCGTAGCACATGTCCTGGCCTGGTACTTCCCATAGTGCGAGACCTGGCCTGGTGCTTCCCGTAGCACGAGACCTGGCCTGGTACTTCCCGTAGCATGTGTCCTGGCCTGGTACTTCCCATAGCGCGTGTCCTGGCCTGGTACTTCCTGTAGCATGAGACCTGGTCTGGTACTTCCCGTAGCACGTGTCCTGGCCTGGTGCTTCCCGTAGTGTAGCGCGAGACCTGGTCTGGTGCTTCCCATAGCGCGAGACCTAGCCTGGTACATCCAGTGTGATCACTCCTCATTTTTATAAACGCCAAGGTGAGCCAATGAAAAAAGCCAATAATTCACAAGGTTTCAGAAAAGCGATGATAATAGAAAACCTATACACCAAGAAAACCTATAGAAAACCAAGATGCCAAGGTGAACAACGAAAGCCAAGATCTTGTGAAAAAAGCCAAGGAGTGGTCACACTGGGTACTTCCCGTCGTGTACGACCTGACATGTACTTTGCATTCTATTAAGTTTATATATTTTTTGTAATACCCCATAAAGATGGTGTTAATTTCAGTAAATGGCCAGAATTTGAGAACTGAGGCAAGGTTTTGGAGAATTTATATCGTACGAGAGAGTGGAACAGACGGACACAATTATCAGTTTTGCATTGTGATCATAGCGTGGAAGATTGATATGAAGCCTCGGCAGTCACACGCAACTCTGGCAGAGGAAATAGGATGCTAGCCCAAGCTGAACAATATGTCTGTCTCAACAACTCTACATTAATTCACACCAAGGAGAACGAAGTTCCTTGGTGAGAAGGAACAATTACGGTTACAATAACAATGTTTTACTGAAGATGCCTGGCCAGGTTTCTCCAGTGTTATGATGTCCCCACATTGTAAGTTGCAGTTGTCGGGGTGCCAGAAGTACCTGGGTTGCGAATCACCGACATGTTTTGGTAAAATGAAGCTATGACTTTCACGCACGTCCCTTCTATAACGGCTTTCCTATTTTAGAAGGAAAACAACCTTTATTTTGAGATTGCACATTTTGAAAAACAAATTAATATCGTCGAACTTACTATAGTTTGAAGTGGGGTGGAAGGAAATAAAGCTGCACTTGATTTTGATTTGATAATAATGGGTGCTGGTGACAGGAAAATGTCAACCCGTGACGTTGCCAATGAAAGGTCA
>NC_140972.1:71010155-71020155 GCF_056783735.1 Eptatretus burgeri | reverse complement strand
AATTTAAAATATTTTATGGACTTAAAAAAGGCTAATTGTGTTGCACTCTTGGTTTCCCTCAGAACCAAAGCTCTGAGATACTTGTACCACCCAACTCAAAATGTTGGTGCAACACAGTGCGGCGGAGGTTGGCTTCGTCTAAAAAGAGTGCAGAATATCCTGCTTATGAAATAAAATTTTGCATCAACATTATTCATGCCTGTTCTCCTGGCATTTCAAAAGTGAATGTTGAGCTTTCCCTGCATGCACAGCTTTTCAAACGCAGCATGAGAAGCGGCCACCGCAAATGGGAGACAGGCGTACGCATCGCTAGACACCACGGTTCGCATTATATGTTACATGACTTTCCTTGCAAAGAACTTCAACACAGAAAGAGACCAATCAGCCTATTATACCTTCACAATGGTTGCCAACTTGTGACAGTTTTTTTGCATACAGAGTCCAGGCTCGTGGAAGAGCTAGAACACTGAATGGATCAGGACAAAAGGAACAGTGGAGGCCGGTCGGGGGGGGGGGGGTACCAACAGTGGAGCTGAAGGACAAAATAGAGGGAGACTTAAACAAACAATGGATGTAGGGAGGAATGGGGTGGATAGGATGGATGTAGAAGGACCTCCCTCTCCCCCACCCCCCCCCGCACCCCTCCCCTCCAATCTCTCGATGTCCTGCTCTGTCATTTTTAAATGTTGGGTGTCAAGTCAGGACACAACATGCAACATTTTAAAAGTTTTTGCTTTAAATAATGACTTGGCTGGGGTTTAATCAAATCAGAAGCTGACAAATTAAATGACAGCAGGCTTGAACATCAACATCTTGTCCGACACTGTGCAGAATGCTGATTGCAGCAGGTCTCCATGGCAGAGTTGCAGTTAAGAAACCACTGCTGAGACCACAATATAAGGTGAAATGACTGAAATTTGCCAGGCAGCACCACGATTGTGCGATTGAACAATGGAATCATGTACTCTGGTCTGAAATCATGTACTCTGGTCTGGTCTAAACTTTTTGGATCGAAGAGATGTCAGTTCGTATGCCGAAGACCTGTAGAACATTACGACATGCAATGTTTGCACCATACTGTGAAACATGGGGAGGCTCGGCGACTGTCTAGGGTTGTATCTCAGCTTTTGGTGCAGGGAAACTTGTTCATATCAATGACACATGAATAGAAGAGAAGTACAAGCAGATACTGCAGCACCATGCATTTTTTGTAAACAAAGTCGAAGCTCATGGAAGAGCTAGTGCAAGGAAGTTCCTAGTGCAATCGTTTAATCAGAAGAGAATTCATTTTCCAACAACGTAATGATCTAAAACACACTTCCAATATAGTACAACAGTATTTGGAGAACGAGGCTTGAGCTGGTTTGCTTAAAGTGTTAGAATAGACACCCCATAGTCCAGATATCAGTCCCATCATGGCCAAGTGGGATGATCTGGAAATAGAGAAGAACAAGGAACCCAACGAACCAGACAGAACTGTGGAATGTACGACAGGATATTTGGAACAATATTCCTGTAAGAATGCTTCGGCCTTGTACATGAAGCATGGGTAAACGAGCGATGGCACTCATTTTAAGGCAAAGGGCGGAAAAGTATTGGCACTCACAAAGTATTGAATGATACGATAAAATTACACTGTTCTTGTTATTTAGTTAAGCGGTTTGTTTGACATGTATTTATAAACTCTGTTAATTTACAACAATAGACAGATTGTTTTCACTGATAATTTGATGAATTTACTGTAAAATATTAATATTATTGGAATATCCCAAATGGGACATGGAATATTGTTGTTCCAAATATCCTTTGGAATATTGTTCCAAATATCCTGTCGTACATTCCACAGTTCTGTCCAGGGTTAGTTGGGTTCCTTGTTCTTCTCTATTTCCAGATCATCCCACTTGGCCATGATGGGACTGATATCTGGACTATGGGGTGTCAATTCCAACACTTTAAGCACTTTAGTGTGTGTGTGTGTGTGTGTGTGTGTGTGTGTGTGTGTGTGTGTGTGTGTGTGTGTGTGTGTGTGTGTGTGTGTGTGTGTGTGTGTGTGTGTGTGTGTGTGTGTGTGTGTGTGTGTAGGTGGTAGGTGTAAGTAATAATCTTCATATTCCTCCATAAGGATACATTGGCTGGTGTGTACCCGAAAAGCCACTTCATGATTGTTATTTTTATGACCCATACTCCCCTGTAATCGGAGATTCTCGTCATTCCTATGTTTTGAAAGCTCAGCCTTTTCAAGTTCTTTGGTTTCCAATTTCTGTTTTATTTTTGTCCCCGTGCTATACACAACTGAATCTACACTTTTTCTTGCTTGCTTGCCTATTGTATTGTGTGCACGACTCAAAAAGTATGCTTAAGTGAACCTTGATCCGTTTTATTTCTCAGGACATTTAACATTGTAAGTTATTTGTCGAAACTTATCGTACCACACTGACCATGCACATCATTGTGGTTTTAAGCTTGCACAAGCAGTCTTTTTTTGTCACCCTTCGAAATGAAGAACGAAAAGAGGAAGCGGTCTCGAACAAAGCCAAATTCAAGGGGGTTCAATTCCTCTGCAAGTTCCTCCAAATAGTCACACTGGTCAAACTCATGTCGAGTTGCTAAATCTATGAAGCTGAATGGTCTGTCATTCGCTCAGCTTTCCCGTTTGATTTTTCTTTATTCATCTATTTATGTATGTGTGTATTTATGTATGTGTGTATTTATGGATGTTTGTATTTATGTTCGTATTGTCTGTTCCAAGTGTGATGAGTAAAGGTTGGTCTCGTTTTGTTTACCGACAGCATATGTATGACGTGCTTCGAAATGCCAAAAGACTTCTTGTAATTTGCCTTTGCAACAGTTGCAGTCCTTTCCACGTGACGTATCGGCTATCGCCCAGAGAGAGTGTCCATGTATGACGTTTCCGTTGAGTTGATTCTGGAACAAAATAAATTTCTCAACCCATTTCACTCTCTTTGCCTCATCCCCTTTCCATCTTATCGAGCATCGCAGGCATGGCTTCCAGTTATCTGTGGGCTTTTTCTTTTCGGAGGGGGGGGGGGGGTGGAACCGGTTTTGCAAGTTGGCAGTGGGGACAGATTTGCTTGCTTTTTCTGACCGAAGTAATCTTGAGAAGATGGTTTCTTGATATCCAATTCATTTTTAGTCGGCACCCACCACTGCACTTTCAAACACTTGAATGGAAGAAAATTCTTACAGCATCCTAAATTTGCACAAACCTTCACTTCCATGTAAATGTAGTGCAATTTATAGGGGAAGTATGAAACCATTTTGGGCCGGGCAAAGTCCTTCTTCAGGATAATGTAACTAGTGGAGTTTGTTTTTGATTTATCAAATTAATCCCCCTTCCATTGTAATATTAGTTATCGCAACATTTCCAGGAGGATGCTTAACCTCGGTGCATTGTTCGCTGAAAGCAGCTGAGGCATTTGCCATTCCTGCGAGGCATTGTAATTTAGTAGAAACTAAGCATAGAGTCGTGTCATCGTATTACATCCGTGGCTTGGGAGGGAAGAAAAAGAAAGAACATCTTTTATCCCATTTCGCGTGCGTTAATTTTAGCTTTCAGTTGCTGTCGTTCTTGATTCAGAAGAGGGCAGATACAGTTGTTTCTCTTGAATTTGCAAAAGGTTCAAAGAAATACCCCTTGCCCCTTTGTTGTTGATCCATACCTATCGACGTATATATTCCTATCAGTTAAAAGTACAACATGCAGGTGTCAGCAGCTGGTTGGACATGAACAGCAACATTTAATATTCCGGAAGCATTTTGTCCCAGTACAGCGAATGTGACCGCATTATTCATAGGTTGCTGTGCTGGTAATCTCTTGGAAATTATGCATTCTTACAAAACATAATTCTTTAGACCCTTGCAATGTAAATGACATTTTTATTCATTCATCGCTCGCACCTGGAGGCCGCCCTCTAGCTGAGCAAGTGCCGTGGTATTATTGCACGGTTTGCCCTGATGAATGAATCGCATTCCAAACGTGCTTCCTGCTCTGGCAGATGAGCCCCATGTTATTGTAATAACCTGTTTGATGTATGCCTTGCTGAAGGTGCAGTCTATAGCATGTGCTCGTAAATGATTACAGGATGCTTGCTGGAGTTTTTACAAATTGTCACTCCGCTTTCATACTTTCTGAACAAGACGCGAATGTTTTGACGACGTTCGAGCGTGATGGAATAATTTTTATTGACAAATTCCTAACTTCTCTTAAGACTGTTCTCTATTTTTTTTTTTTAATTATATTTGTTTTCTTTTTGGACATTGTTTGTGCAACTCATCCAACCTATCTGCACCACTTAATCAATTGTGGGTTTTTTTTTTTTCAAAGAGGTTCGTTGCCAGGGAGAAGCAGAGGCAAAGGCGAATGAGACAAAGATACCCTAGTGACTCTGTGAAATTGAGCCTGCAATTCCAAGTGCATCATGGGCATGGAGCAGCTGTTGCTAGGCAGCAAACAGTAAGAGCTCTGTTAAAGAAAGATTGAAACAATTTTTTGAAGTCTGGGGGAGACTGCTTATGAGCCGGAGTCACATGAGTTAAATATCACAAGTCCCAAATCGATTTGAGAGTCGAGTGTGTGTGTGTGTGTGTGTGTGTGTGTGTGTGTGTGTGTGTGTGTGTGTGTGTGTGTGTGTGTGTGTGTGTGTGTATGTGTATGTGTATGCATGTATATGTATATGTATATAATATTTTTGCGGTTATCGGAACCGCATGCATACAACAGATAGGTGTCTCAAGACCGTTGTTCCATTATTATACATGTAGATAGTCCCCTTCCTTTTGTTTAGCGGGACAACAAGGGAGTGCGTTGCGATTATCTAATAGCTAGGGTTGCTTATATCATTTTCTCCTTCATTTCATCCCCACTCTTCTTCTTTTCTGATTATTCCTGAGGTAAATCAGCCACGTGTGTCTTCGCTGTAAGGGGGGGCCTTGTGGAGGCCAGTACGTGCGGCGCCATGGTGGGAAAACTGCGGCGCCATGGTGGGGAAACTGCAACACCGAGTCTTGTAGTGTGCTAGTTGGTGCTGGACTATTGAGTCGAGCTTCCAATGGTCTGGGGAGAATTGCCAATTGCATTAGAAAGGCATGCAAGTCAATACCTCTTAAGAGGCTGCACGAATGGTGTTTTTCATAGCATGGGAAACACGGCCAGCACAACGCCCACGCTGCACGAGACGTTTACGGAGGCCAATAAAGCCGACTCCACGCCATGTTGGGCAGGATACGAGTGTGCGGGTCGAAGCGGCTTGTTCTTTTTTTAACCTCAATACCCGACACATATTGGTGTTCTCCCCGCGCACACGCTAGCGGAGTCGTGTTAACGTGAGCGCTGGCCACGTGCATAATGGCGGAACCGTGCACAATGTATGGAATGTGCTCGAAAGCAGACACGTACGCCGCTCGTGAAACGTGCATGGATTTATCCATGGCAATGTACCTTCGGTCCTCACTGGCAGCGGTGGATTCTCCACGGATGGTGAACGTCTTCTCGTCTCTGCAGCCAGCGAGGCTGCGATCGAGCCAGGGAATGTACAGTGTGGGCCACGTTGCGCACGCGGAATGAGCGCGTTGATCGACGCTGGTCGAACGCCCGAGCCGGCATGAGGGACCCTTGACCGGTCGCCCGGAGTTTTTGCGGGGTGATTCACATGCCAATTTCGGTGTGGGCTATTCATGTCATCGGAGCGCAATATTGCCGCTGTTTGAGATGGCCTTGCCAGAAACGAAGTGAGGCAGTTTCCGGCCTAAGCTGGCGGGCCACGTGAGGGGTCGGGACCAATCGGAGCGCCTGATTCGGGTGATGACGTTTGGATTTGGCATGGCCCCTCCCCCTGAGCTGTGGGCCCTATAAAGGTTGGGGCAGTCCCTCTTGCCCCGTCGGTCTGTTTTTCCTGCTCCACGACTCCGCCTCCTCATCTCCGCCCACGCCTCGCCTCGTCGACACCGCCACGACCCTCCTCCTACTCCTCGACTCCGCCTCCTCGTCTCCGCCCACACCACGTCGACCACACCCGCCTACCTGATCCCGCCTACTACTCCACCCTCGCCCTCTGGACTCCGCCCCTTCTCCACTCAAGCTCCTCCTTCACGAACACAGTCTCCACACGTGCGGCTTGGGCCAGAGACAACGTGCCCACTGCCGGGTCCCGCACCCCGTAGCATCCCAACCCCTCGCCCCAAAAAGTATTGGTGGCACGTCGTGCCATCGAGCACACATGTACCGGGATCATAGCCTCAACTCCCCCCCCCCCCTCCCTGATTGCAAAACTCCCTCTTCATTGGGGTGTGTGTGTGTGTTTGTGTGTGTGTGTGTGTGTGTGTGTGTGTGTGTGTGTGTGTGTGTGTGTGTGTGTGTGTGTGTGTGTGTGTGTGTGCGTGCTGGCACCTGTCTGCTTTAGCAAGACTGCAGAAGATTGTTATCATTATTATTATTATTGTAATTATTTTCATGTTAAGTCTGCTCTGTGTCCCCTTTTGTAAGTTGCATGTTTATTGTCGCACCACGCTTCTTTCTATCCCTGCATTTCACACAATAATAAATCTTCACTGTGCAACATATCTTTCCTCGCCTGCCTATAAATAAATTATTATTATTAGGAATGTTCCCTGCTCCTTTTTGTCTTTTCTTCCATTGATCCAGCATGGTCCGAATCCTACTTCAGCCGGGACTTTATTCCCAACGATCTGTTCCTTTTCACCGGTATGTCCTTGGCAGTGTCGCTCGGCTGCATCCGATCCGGAAAAGTGATCCGGTTCGGACAAGGCGTACCGGGGGCGTGTTCCCCGGTAATTAAATCACGTGATTAATTAGGTAACCCAATTAACCCATAGACGGGAGGGCCCGTCACGCGGTTGAGTTATTGGCGTCCACGGTCGGTTATGTGACCCGCCACGTCACGGAATTATCCATGTGTGACGGCCTACAATTCCGGGGAGTCTGGTGGGAACCGACATAGCTTCCCCCACCTAGTGGTCTTCTCACCCGACCCCCTGGCCCGCAACAATATGTATAAATGTAATCTGTATAAACTAGTACAAGAGTCTGTCAAAATGATGGGTTGGAGTGATTTTATTTAAAATATTCAGAGTGGAAGATATGATGTTTCGTAGCAAGAAAAAGTGTTATTTTAAAACACGACACTTCCAAATGTTACCCTATTTTCTTTATCTTGTGGGATATTTAGTTTCAATGGTGCAGTCAGGTGAACATGCCAAAGTCTTAAGCCTTTGCCAAGTGTCAGGTGTGTTTATATCTTTTTATTTATTTATTTATTAGACATCCGATGGACGTAAATGAACACTTGTTTTACTATGTGCGTGTTGCATTTACTGTTATTTTTTTTTTAAATGTTTCTGCACACCACCCTTGAGGCTTGGTTTGCAAGTCACCGTCAACAAATCCAACGGAAGATACATAATTACTCTTTTATGGAAAAGGTACACATTTATATTGAGATCAGACCTTATCGCTGCAGTGGGTAACAGGAAGCAAATGCCACACCAGCTATTGCTGCATGCATCCTGACTGACAGGAAATGCCTACCACACATTAACCTGTATGTGGTACACAAAACAGTTCTGGGAGCAGCCAGGAACAATTTAAATTTTAAAAAGCCTCTGCTGGCTAAACAGTTGCATCGGCTCTGCCTATTAGGCATGAGCTTAGCAGAGTTGCAGCCACCTTACATCTCCATGGGATTGTAATGCAGCCAATACCAGAAAGAGAATGAAATTCTCAATTGTACAGACCAGTCCACCTCGTGGATGTGGATGTTCTCTCTCTGGGGAGGACTGCTCTATAAAATTGAGAATTTAATTCTCTTCCTGGTATTGGCTGCTGTACAATCCTATGGAGATGTAGGGGGCTGTAGCTCTTATAAGCTCATGCCTAATAGGCAAAGCCTATGCAACTGTTGAGCCAGAAGAGCCATTTTAAAATGTATGCATGAAAACACATACGTACATATATATATATATATATATATATATATATATATATATATATATATATATATATATATATATATATATATACATACATACATACATACAGTGCCTATAGAAAGTCGACACTGAGCCTGGAATTAAATTTCACCTTTTGTTGCCTTATAGCTTGGAATTACATTCCATTAAATCAGACTTTTTCCACCTTTAACACATCGTAAACCACAACTTCCCTGTGAAAAACAAATTTGACAAATTTTAGAAAATTATTGAAGAATACAAAACGAGAATAACTTGGTTGGATAAGTGTCCACGTCCTCTTATAATAGCAATTGCAAATTCGCTCAGGTGTAACCAACCTTCAAAATCACACACCAAGTTAATTGACCTCCACCTGTGTTAAATTGTCATGATTCTGATTATCTCTGTGATTATCTCAGCTGATTATAAAATCAGCTGTTCCTGTCGGTTTCCTCTGCTGGGTAGTGCATGTCACAGCAATAATTCAACCATGAGCACAAAGGAGCTTCCAAAAGGCCTCTGATATAAGGTTGTTGAAAGGCACAGATCAGGGGACGGGTATAAAAATATTTCAAAGGCTCTGAATATCCCTTGGAGATCAGTCAAAACAATCATGAAGAAGTGGAAGCGGATGGTAGCACCAAGCAAGGAGGTGACTGGCTGATCAGACAGGCCACCAAGAAGCCAATGGCAACTTTGAAAGAGCTACTTGCCTTCATGGCAAAGACTGGGAACTGTGTACATGTGACAACAATATCCAAAGCACTCCACAAGTCTGGCCTGTATGGTAGAGTGGCAAGAAGGAAGCCATTACTCATAATAGCCCACCTTGAATCGTGTTTGAGGTATGCAAAAAAAAAACACTGCAGAGATTCTGAAGCCATTTGGCAAAAAGTTTTGTGGTCTGATGAAACAAAGATGGAACTTTTTGGTCCAAATACAAGATGTTATGTTTGATGCAAACCCAACACAGCACATCACCCAAAGAACACCATCCCAACTGTGAAGCATGGTGGTGGAAGCATCATGTTATGGGGATGTTTCTCATCAGCAGGGACTGGGGCACTTGTCAGGATTGAAGGGAAAACGGATGGAGCAAAATACAGAAAAATCCAAGAGGAAAACCTGCTGCCCTCTGCAAGAAAGCTGTAATTGGGATGGAAGTTCACCTTTCAGTATGACAATGACCCGAAGCACACAGCCAAAGGTATACTGGAGTGGTGAAGGAATAAAAACATAAATGTCCTTGAGTGGCCCAGTCAGAGCCCCGACCTAAATCCAATCGAAAATCTGTGGCATGACTTGAAAATTGCTCTCCATCAACGATCCACCACACAACTTGACTGAGCTTGCACAGTTTTATACAGAAGAATGGGTAAATATTGCCCAATCAAGGTGTGGAAAGATGGTAAAGACCGATCCCAACAGGCTCACAACTGTAATTGCTGTCAAAGGTGCTTCCACCAAGTATTAGATTGGGTGTGGGTGGGGGGGGACACTTATCCAATCAAGATATTCTTCTTTTGTATTTGTATTTAATATTCTGAAATTTGTTGAACTTGTTTTTCACTTATAAGTTGTGGGTTACGATGTGTAACTGCAGGTGTAAAAAGTCTGATTTAATGCATTTTAATTCCAGTTAGTGGCTGAGTGGCTGAGAGAGTTGGTGAGTTTTGATGTCATTTTTTTTTTTATCACAAGTGACATTTTTGGGCCAACGTTGTGGAATAATGACTTTACCATTGGGATTAAGCTCTCGCCTGGATTTGTCTCAAATCGAGCATGTGCATTAGACTGCAGGTGAGTGTTTGGGGGTGGTGGTCGGCAGGAGGGATAACATGCAACCTTTGAAATGTTGCATTTTAAAGCTTGTTGTCCTGAGCTTCTGAAGAGGCTTGGTTAAGTTATATTACAGTATTGTTATCGCTTTGAGCACATTGAGGCCCTGCCTTATGCCGCTTGGCACCCTTCAGTAAGCGTAAGAAACATCACAATTCCACTTCTTGAACCTTCC
>NC_140972.1:70997655-71005155 GCF_056783735.1 Eptatretus burgeri | reverse complement strand
AACACAACTGAAGGTGTGAAAGAACCGAAACAACATTTTAATAAGACTGAGCTGGTGGTTGGAAATATTGGAAGTGCAACGTGTTACTTTCTCTATCTATAGCAGAGTTAATGACCTTCCAGTGACTTGGAGATGACCGACTGCAGATGGATGTACTTGGAATAAACATACTCTGCGAAGCACAATGGCTGTTCTTTTTATCGACAAGGCTCATGTGGTTGAAGAGCAGGAAAACTCAAGTCGCACCACTTTTTCTGGTCCTTTCGAGTTTGATGTGCGTGCGTGACATTTTGCTTGCCAGTGCTTCTGGGTGCCTGTACTTAGACCGCAGATTGAAAATGATTCAATACTGCTCCTGGGAGGTTGGTATTATTTTTGAGAGATATCCGCCTTTCTGTTAGTCTGGCTCCCTGCGTGTTCAGGACAGCCGGGCAAGGTTCACGCAGGCAGCTGTGCATTGCATCGTTATTTGAGCCTCTTATGTCTCTGGCATGCTGGGATTTGCAGCCGCGTTCCCACACCAAGCCTGCACTTGCAACATTGAACACACATATAGTGCTTTTCCTCCCCGTGTTTGCTCTTATTCCGTTGCTGCTTTCTACGGGGTTGTCCGTATGCAGATCTTGCCATTACAAAAATAAATGCGAGCGAGATGCGACGACATGTATTTCTCTCGCTTAGGTTGAGGTTTTGTGCGACGGAAATACTTGCTCGACACATTTCTGGTCCCTTTTAATTTGCCAACGCTGCGGTTGCATCTGTTTGGCATTTGGAAACCCGAAGCATGCACGTGTTTCCAGTCCTTGTGCTTTTCATCCATGCACTTCCAGTGACCGTAGCGATTACCCTCCTACTACAGGCAGCTTTAGAATGAGACACTTTATATGGTAATTGTGTGTACTGCCTGAATGGTTTCCCCTTCACAACTCTTGCTTGCCTGAAAGATCGGATTCTGATGAGTTGAAGGAGGCGAATATGAATAGAACCTCGCTTATCCAACCCTTCGTCGACATAATTGCTAATGGAGATGTTTTAAAATCTATCACGGGTACTTCATTCAATATTTCATCTAAACTTCCTCGAGAATCCTTGGCTCGATGTCCTGAGCAATAGCATTTTCAGTTAAGTAACCTTGGTGTGCATCTTCATCTTTGGCTGTTTATTTATCAACGTATCGAGGTGTAGCCACTGCCTTACTAATGAAAGGCAGGAAGATGGATTGAGTTCACAATGACATCATCTTTTATAGGAGTGCCACGAGCAGGTACTTATTGCGTGATGTTGGCAGGATCTCGTATACTATGACTCCCTGGTGCTGGGACAGTTGTCTGTGTGGGATAAGAATCATTTCTGTGAGGTCAGAGTCATCCAGGCAGAAATCCAGTTCACACAGAGGCCATTTCGCTGGAAGTAAACGAGAATGGGAGAGGGGGTGTTTTGGAAATGGGGGGGGGAGGTGTGGAGGGGGCCTTGTATGCATGTCTTGCATAGTTGGAGAGTTGTGGGTGAAGATGTGGTGGCATCATCCATTTGGGCTCACAAATGGTACCAGTTCCACACCCCGTTGATTATATTGAAGCAAACTTGCTTTGCCTGCAGGCGACTAGCCACCCAGTACATTGGCTGTGCTAATTAGGTTATGCTCAATTACATCTTTAAATGGCCCGTCGATGCCGAGATCCTGAGAAATTTGTGCTGCCAAACGGAAAAGGCCTGGGCATGTTGAAAAGGGAAGGTTTCTTGCTTCTGAACTCCAAGGCCCAGTGGTCAGTAAAAGGAAGAAAAAAAAAAAGAGAGGAGGTTTGGGGTATCTGGTGGGGGGGAGGCAAGTATAAGCCTTGTCATCTGCTGTGACAGTTTAATTCGGCTCGCCGCCAGTCTCCAGGTTTTGAAGGTTGTGCAGGTGCATGTTTCTTCTGCTACAGCCCTCATTCCAATAACTCTCCTGCCTCCCACCCTCACTCCAACCATTTTTTTTCTTCTTCTTGTAACAGCGTTTCCTCTTTAGTCTCCACACACCCACCTCTGTGCCACATTATCCCTGCTTTCTTTCTGTCCCTCCCTCCTTCCCTCCCTTCCTCTCTGCTTGCCTGCCCGCCCACCCTCCTTCCCGAGCTAACATTCGACCTGACTGGCAGCATTTTCACCGCTCTCTGTCTGCACTCTTTCTCTTTCTACCTGCTTGCTTTCCTCGATTCCTTTATTTTATGTGAAACCGTGTCAAATGTTGAAGAACATGAAGGATCGGATGCCACGTGTTCTGAAGCAGCGGTAGGGTATGACATGTCAACGGGCCTTCCGCTCTCCATGGTTGTTTGGCTTTGTCCACTACCCCGTTCTGTTGGTTATTGGGCTGCACTGCTGGGAAATCCCAGAATGGCCTGAAGTGTTGCCTTACCAATTTTACGGGTAACAACCGGCGTTTGGCTCGGCCAGCTTGATGAGGTGATAACATCTGGTAAGTTTCTCTCATTAGCCTTCCAGGAAATTTATGGAGGTTTGGCATGCTTGGTGGTGTTTTAATGGCACTTGGGAGAGTTTTTCTTGTTGTTTTCGGTTTTTTTATTTTTTTTTTTGTTTTTTGGTAGGGGGGGGGGGTAATGATGCTGATTTTGAAGTGAATGATGTAATTACTCCTTGCAGTGCGTTTTCAAAATTTGTCCTAATTTGTTCTCTTGTGCTTGTTCAGCATTTTCTGCTATCCCTCCCCTTGTGTAACTTGTAACATTGCAACCACCTTTGGCCCATGACTTCACTCTTCCACAAGCCAAGAGTAATTGTTTTTATCGGAACGCACTTACCCATGACATAATAGAGGTGTTCCGTGAAAACTGAGCATTTGCACTCTCTATATCAGGATTCTTTTTTTCATTGTGAAGATAGGCCTAAATGTATGGTTATGTATATATTGGAGAATTATCGTCCATGTCCCTGGCAGCATCACTCTCTGGTATTCATGATGGCAGTTGTACTGTATTTGACTTTCAGAAATTTGAAGGGACAATGACTCACCTTTCCACAACCCCCGCCCCCTCTTTTCCCCTGGCTTTTGTTTAAAAGTTTGAGGCTTAAATTGCCTTACCCATGCCATTGGGAGCCGGATTGATCTCCAAACTTATCATATACTTGTGCTCGGTTCGTTGTTCCACTATGGTTTAAGTATTCACTATTCACGCTCTGCCATGTGTGACTGGAAAATGGTGACCCAGTGTGTGTGTGTGTGTGTGTGTGTGTGTGTGTGTGTGTGTGTGTGTGTGTGTGTGTGTGTGTGTGTGTGTGTGTGTGTGTGTGTGTGTGTGTGTGTGTGTGTGTGTGTGTGTGTGTCTGATGCAGAAGTGAGCAGTATTCCGGCTCTGAATGTGCTTTTGGCAGGACCGACAGCAACCTTAACCTTCCTCTTCATTCTCATCTTCATTCTCCTCCTCTTCCTTCTTCCTCCTTCCTTCACGAAAGCCATCTTGGCATAACCCATGTTTGGTTCCCATTGACATGAGAAACTAGGGAAGTTTGGCTTGGCAAAACTCCACGGACTCGACGGTTCCAGCACCAACCCTTTTGTGCCATATTATTGCTGCCTCCAGCTGAAGGAAAGATGCTCGAGAGCAGACGAATGATCAGGGGCAAGTCGTGACTCACAGGCGAGGACGTGACCACTCAGACATTATTGCCTGTTTCTCCAGACAGTTTCTCTGCAGTCTCGCCAAAACATTTCTCCCCGTGGAATCCTTGCCTGGCCACCCTCCCCACTCCCCTGCCTAGTTGTCCTACTCCTGGTCCACAGATCTGTGACCCCAAGGAAAGTGTGACTCACCTTTCCACAGCCAGAGCAGACCGCTTGGCCTCGGTAACGGGTCGCCCTTCATTTGGAAACACAATTGTCCCTCACGTCAACAACCATTTTCATCAGATGAATTCGCCACCGACACACTTAGCGGAGCATTCTGCCAAATCGTTCTCCTTGGACTGAACATTAACTTCTAATTTCCCGCTACCGTTGTGTGTCGCAGCTGTGGCCGGATGACAATAAAATAACCAACATCATCGGAAAACGATTAAAGTTATTGCACGAAGATGAAATCGTAAAGTGTCGGGTAATGAGTGTTTTGGTGAAGTAAGGCATTGCAAGCTGTGTGGAGGACGTCCGGGTCTTCAAGAACTAATGATTTGGATCTGGGTCACTGGACTGGGAATGTTCGTGAAGGGTGTGATAAATTGGCTTCCAATGCCCATCAAGTGGAAACCTATTATTTCAGAAATGTAACACATAATTCCACCTGGGAGATTACGGCAAAGGGACTCTTCCTTCTATTAACTCTGTTAATTTGTTAAAAAGCTTTACCTGCCAAATGCCCGACGAGCCCATTGCTCGGTGCGGTCGTATCATCTTTGTGTGTCCGCGGAATCCGTGGAGCTTCGAAAAGACATCCCTGTGATATTTGGTTTCTTTTTATTTTCCTCGAGCATTCCTGATACCTCGAGCTAAATGAACCCGACAATATGGCATAGTACATCATTATAGCACGTTATAGTTTGGATAATCCCTGACAGGTGTGTCATTTGTAAGCTCGGATTAGCTTGCGCTGTGAAAACAGGCAGCCCTTCTCGCCGGTTCATCGAATCAGTTTGACTCACCAGTGGCAGGAGGCAAATTGTTTTACCATTTTGAGATGCACAGATCCATGCCGGCTCCTCGCTCATCGTCTCGTTTCGATGACGAAATGTCAATTGGATGAGCTGGTTACGTCGTTGCGAAGTAACCTTGTGTTCCCCAAATTGTCCTTCTTAGAAATCCATTTTTTGTTTCACTTCTCAAGCTGTCATGTGCACCGGCTTAATTTTTTTTTAAACCTCGGAGCAATGTTCATTTGGAAGTGGGTTCCTGAGATGTATCTTGTTTACTCCCTTGTGCTTTGCTTTCTTGTAAATCTCAGCATGTGGCTGCAGTCATGCTGACCTCATCCCTCTTGCTCTCACACCCCATCCTCCCAAGGTATGTGGACACAACATAGCATCTTACTCCCATGCCTATTCCTGCTCTTCTTTTTCCTCCACCTCCACTACCTCTACAACCCTCTCCTCCAACTCTACCGGCTCTTCCACCTCATCCACCTTCACCTCCGACTGCACCCCCTCCACATCTCCAAACTTGTCCAGCACCAACAACCCACCCCAACACACACTCCTCCTTCTCATCCCCCCTCCTCCTCCTGTCGTAATTTTGTTGCCGCGGGAACAGTTAGTCACGATGATAGAACCCGATTTGAAACACAAATTGTGTGTTCCGCAAATCGCCAAGATCGGTGTCGTGGCTGGCCAGCTTTAATTAATCAATTAATTAATAGTTCTATTGCATTGATTGTCGCTCACGAATGTGGAACACACTTCTCGCCAAGCACTTTAACTTACATCAAGCATTTTGTTTTATTTGTTTTCCTTTTGCCGTGTCCTTTGTGCGTCTCACGTTTGAGATGATTGCGGTTTTTTTTGGCATGAAGGTATTTGCCGGGGAACCGTCTGCTCTACCCCGTTTAGGTGAACAAAACTTTGACGGCAGGTTATTTTGACAGTCGCATTTTAACGTCCTCATCATTTTCCTGATTTTGGCTGCAGCTGCTTTCTCATGCAGTTGCAGTCAGTGGGTGCTGCGCCATGGGGTACGCTCGATTATAGGGAGCTTCGAGCCAGATGTACCGTCTGCATTCGGAACGTTGGACTCCGCAGTTTTATTTAGCAACAACAGAGTTTTGATTTGGTCTCGCAGGCCTAATTCCAAAATCCTGGAATGGGATGAGGGCATGTTTGGCCTTTTTTTTCATCATTGCGACACTTGTCTGTCTAAAATCACAGCGTTTAGTCATTAACGCTCTGTGAGTGGTGAATGAGCAAGTATCTGTTCAGATCTGGAATTACTTTAAAGCTTTCAGCTGGAATATTAGCTTCCTTTAACAACACCAGGTGCCATACGCAGAGTGGCCTACGAAATGGGGACAGCTTGGTTTTCTTTAGCAAGTTGGTAAAAGAATGTCATGGAAAAAAACTGTACAATACATTTTTGGAAACTGCGACTAAAGGTCATCAATGAGCATAACAAATGATTGCGAGAGTTGTGCTCTGCTCTGAGACGACGTGTGCAATTCTGGTGAAACGACAGGCGCGACATCATTCGGGACAAAATGGGCACCATGCAGAAACGCGATGAGTCGACCTCATCGAGAAGTCGGAGAAAGAGCTACTGCGAGTGACCAGGATAGGCCTCGGCAAACATTGTGCATGCCAGGAGAGGGGTCGAGGCACTTTGAGTTGCAATGAACCACAGATCCGGCAAGTCGATTACTCTAGGCCAAAATGGTGGTCATGTTGAGCACATTCGTGGCAAGAACTCCAAAGAATATTGAACATGTATATAGATATATATGCTGTATATGAGTTTGCCCCCAAAGAAGTTCAATGCAGAAGAAGGCCATCATGCTCATCAAGCCTGTGCAATGGTTGCCAACCTATGGTCGATCGTCCGTTCTCTATCCTTTTTTAATTGCTGGATGTCAAGCAAGGAAGCAGCACGTATCATATTGTCTTTGGTATGTCTCAGCCGCGGTCTAGCTCAAACTGCTGACCTCTCAGACACAGAGCGGATGCTTTACCCATGACATCACCGAGTCTGGTTCATATTATTCATATTCGTGTTTCTTTATTCACGTTTCAAATAAAGAATGTTAAACATTAGTCATTTTCCTTCGATGTAACTCAGGTGTTTCAGGGTACTGTTTTCTTCTGGGAAGTGAGGAGCAGATTGGGGGCGACTGATGTTTACAGATTTGCGTGAAAGGAAACTGGAGTGAGTAGTTTGCAGACGCGTGGCCCAGTTATCAATGGAGATTCCCGATGGGAAGCGGTGCACGGAGTCCAAGGCATTAAAAAAAAAATCTAGGGAGCAACTCTTCGCCGCAGATCCTTAAAATGCTTCTGAGTAAGTAGGGAGTGAGAGTGACCGCAGACAGTAGTTTGCCATCAGAATTCCAATCACGTTTCATTCTTGCTTACACCTGTAGGCCAGTTTCCACCACGACACCTCGGATGCAGTTTGCTCACGCAACATCACCTGCTCTGCATTAGGAGATCGCTTCCGCACCTTCCTTGCTGTGTTGCGCCTTGACAGCTGCATCGTTAGCTGTCTTCCTGGGAGAGTTCTTGTAGAACGTTCTGCAGAATTGATTGGGCAGAACGGAGCTGATTGAACACAACGGAAATGCTCTTTGCCTGCCTGCCTTTCCTCCTTACTGTTCAGACTGGAGAACACAATGCGGTGACCGTTAAATGTCTCGTTCTGCTCCCATGACGACAACTTTCCCTTCACATCTTGTTCGCATCTTCTGGGGCACGGCTCTCCTTTGTTATCCGATCCTGTGATCGGCTTGACGGTGCAGATATCGGCAGTAATGGATTTGATCTCTCTATTTCCACCAATTGAGCTTAGTGCACGCCTCTCTGCCTATTGAGAGC